>NC_060272.1:103410369-103538638 GCF_021613505.1 Equus quagga
TCATGCCAGATGACATGATCCAGATGTGAGCTACATGACCGTCTTCTTGTGAACTGGGGAAGATCTGACTGACAAGGGGCAATTCCAAATATGCTAACTCTGCCCCACGTCCTCTCCCACATCTCCCTTCCAACTGCCCCAGAGAGTTAGCAACCCAGGGGCCAGGCCCAGCCTGCCCAAACCATAAAGGGTTTCCAGAGACACTGTAGATTCTCTTAGGGAAATATAAAGTGTGCCCCCAAGATAAGAGCACAGGAATTTCCTAGGGCTAGTAAACCTGACACTTCCCTGCCTGACACCACTTCTAGTTCCAGGCCAGCAAAATTCAGAGAATGTGCATAAGCCACACACAGAAGTGTAGCTAAGTACACAGGGGCCTCAGATAAAGGGGGCAGATTGTTATGGAGGCATTTCTGCTCACGGCCACACCATTGGATTCAGTTCCTGTTTCCTTATATTCAAATGTTAGCCTAGGATTGTAATCTTCAACTTTTGATTTGGGGTGGGGAAGGGAGCGGTATTCATTTATGACAGAGCCTGAGTGCTTTATTTTCATCTTTCCCAACTGGCAGCCCTCCATCTGTGGGAATGGGAAAGCCAAGTGAACACTCGATACCTCAGTTTCCTCATCTGTCATGTGGAGATACCAGTGGTACCTGCCTCACTGGGTAGTGCTCACAAAGCCCAGCCGTAGCATGTGCTCAATAAATACTAGCCATCATGATTTTAATTCTAGTTCTTGATACTCATAGAACTGCTCCTTCCATTTCTGTAGAACTCAAGCTCCTGCTCCAGTTTCCAGGACCAGAAGATTGCCAGCATGTTCGATCTGACTCCAGAGTACCGCCAGCAGCACTTTCTCACTGGCCTTCTCTTTACTGAACTGGCTGCTGCCTTGGATGCTGAAGGGGAAGGGTATGTTTCTGACATTTAAAATGGAGTATGAAGCAAAAAAACAAAGATGCTCCTTACTAAAGATTGCAGTCTGACCTCTTGTGCTTGGTGAAATACTCTTTCACTAGTTCCAAAGAGTGGATGCATCTGTGTTTTGAAAAAATGGTACCAACAGGAAGGTGGAAAGGCATGTGGGAAGGAGAGAAAGCATAAAATGGCTTTTTTGAGCCACTTATTCACTGAGAAGAATTTGCCAATGCTAGTAAAGCAGGCTTCCCAGGGATGCTTTGATTAGTAAACTCCTCAGGAACAAAGCAATTTTAACACATGCCCCTGGGTAATAATCTGTGTGCACACAGAGGCAGCAGCAAGATGCCACTTGGCTCAATGCTGACAAAGGAAGTGGCTGCTGATGAGAGGGCAGTTGGACTATGTCCAGGTTGGGTTTCTTGCAAAGAGACCATCCCAGACTAAGAGAGATGCCACAGGTCCAGGACTTATAAATCCTTTCACCTCTTATAAACCCGATCATCCAGGGGCATGTGGCAGTATCTAGCCTTGAAGTCAACAGACAGGGAGGGTGGCAGACTACCCCCTTCTTCTTTCTTTCTCTCCCCATGCTCCATGAGCCATAGGATCAGAAAACCATTGCCTACCTGATTGGACAGAAGGAGACAATGCCTTCCAAAATATTATACATTCCATTCGGCAATTACTGAATGCCCACCATGGGGCAGACACAGTTGAGTGTTGGAGTATATCAGAGATAGTGCATAAAACAGACAAAATGCCCTCCCTCATAGAGCTCACCATTCAGGGACTCAGATCCCAAGATCATTAGGAGTGGGAAATAATTTAGGTTCATCCCTTTGGTGTTCAAATTAGGCTTGCAGAATTGAAGTTGCCCCAAGTTACGTAGCAGAACCAAATCCAGAGTCTGGTCTCCTGAGTCCCTCGCTAGGTCCCACTCTCCACACCAGAAATTCTGCCTGCCTGGGGACTATGCCTATAACTCATACAGTCTTTTCTTCCTCTGCTAAAGAAGTTTCTGGAATAAAGTACACTGGTTAATGGCAGCGTTTCTGTATGTTACAGATTTTTGTCTAATTGGAAGTTCTCAATTCTCTCAAAGTGCTTATAACTTAGTGAAGGAAACAGGACATCCATGCAGGAAACAATTATAGGAGCACATCCGAGTTTGCGTAACTGCACTGACAAATGTACTCTAAGCACTTTGCCCATACTGATCTTGCCTAAGTGAATGCGTGTCTCTGTCACCTAGAAGGGCAGTGTGGAAATCTCATGTTCTTAGCTCTAAGTTCTGCCTCCTTCCAGAAATTCAGGTTCTAAGTGTATCCTTAGAGAGCTTCATTTTCCAAGGCTTCCATTTCGTCTTCTTCTCTCAACCCTAACTAAACTCCTCTCAGTTTTCTCAGCAGAACTTTCTACCCTATAACTAACATAAATTTCCAAAGCAACACCAAGTGCCCTGAGTCATATGCTGAGAAGGAGATTTGAGCACCTAGAAAATTGCCTTCATCTGCAAACACACACTTTTTCTTGATTGTCCTTTAATAGCACTGCTTTAAGTGATGTCTGAAAGTACTCTTTGGTATTTACATTAGCAGTAGTTTCTACTTTCCATTTCCTTCTAGTGAGATGTCTAAGGAAACAGCCCAGACATCTGTTTTGATTTCTTGTTAAAATTGTTCACATAATTTTACTAGCAACAGAGTAGAGTATGTTCAGATGTCATCATGTAATTATGTTCAATCAGATAGATACACTCTTCAAACACACACACCCTTGGTACCTTCTCTACCCCCCAGACGGTAACTAATTAAGAGTGTCATTCCTTTGGCAACGCAATAATCCCTGATTGCTGAGTTGTCAGTTATTCTCCTGGGAAGTCATTAGAAATACTGTCACAGACTTTACCATGTGGGCTAAAACCTCAGAAAAATCTTATGCTTTAACAATACTTGCTCTGGATCAATACTTCCTTTTCTGCCAAGACAATTTATAGACTCACCAACACCTGCGCATCTGTGGTGCAAGGGCCAGTGGGACACATCTCAGTACCTGGACCCGTGCAAGGAACCATGGCTCCAGTTTCTCATGGATCTCCCTAGAACCGCCCTGACCTCGAGGTGTCCACAAATGTCCACATATCATTAAATCCATAGTGTTCTACAAGCATGTGGGAATTATCTAGCATCTTTGTGTTACACTACCAAATATTTAAAGAATGAATTCCTATCCTACACACACTCTTCCCATAAATACAAGAAGAGATAACACTTCTCAGCTTATTCTGTGTGGCCGGCATTACCGAAAGCAGATAAAGACATCACAAGAAAGCTGCAGACCAATATGAATATAGAAGTAAATATTCTCAACAAAATACTGGCAAACTGAATCCAACGATATACAAAAAGGATTTATCATAGCTAAATAGGATTTATCACAGGAATGCAAGATTGGTTTAACATCTGAAAATCAATTGATGTAATACACTATACAAATAGAATACAAGACAAAACTCGCTCACAGTCATCTCAATAGATGAAGAAAAAGCATTGGACAGAATTCAATACCCCTTCCTGTTAAAAACACTCAGCACATCCTATAGGAATATAAGAGAATTTCCTCAATCTAATAAAGGGCATCTATGAAAAACCCACAGCTAACATCATATTTATTAGTGAAAGACTGAATGTTTTCCTTCTAAGATCAGGAACAAGACAAGAATGGCCTCTCTTGCTACTTCCTTTTTTTTGAGGAAGATTAGCCCTGAGCTAAAATCTGCCACCAATCCTCCTCTTTTTGCTGAGGAAGACTGGCCCTGAGCTAGCATCCGTGCCCATCTTCCTCTACTTTATATGTGGGACGCCTGCCACAGTATGGCTTGCCAAGCAGTGCCACATCCGCACCCAGGACCCAAACCAGCAAACCCCAGGCCGCCGAAGCGGAATGTGCAAACTTAACCACTGCGCCACCAGGTTGGCCCCACTCTTGCTACTTCTATTCAACCCTGTAGTGGAAGTTCTACCCAGGGCAATTAGGTGAGAAAATGAAATGAAAGTCATCCCTATTGGAAAGGAAGAAGTAAAACTATCTCTATTCACAGATGATATGATTTGTTTATAGAAAATCGTAAGGAACCCAGTAAAAAACTATTAAAGGTAATAAATGAGTGCAGCAAGGGTGCAGGGCACAAAATCAATATACAAAAATCAATTATATTTCTATACACTTGCAATGAACAATCTGAAATGAAATTATGGAAACAATTCCATTTGAAGTAGCATCAAAAAGAATAAAATTCTTAGGAATAAATTTAACAAAATAAGTTCTAGACTTGTACACTGAAAGCTGTAAAACACTTTAGACAGAAACAAAGAGATCTAAATAAATGGAGAGGCATAACATATTCATGGATCAGAAGATTTAATATTGTTAAGATGGCAATACCCCCTGAGTTGATCCACAAGTTCAATGCAATTCCTCTAAAAATTCCAGCTGGCTTCTTTACAGAAATTGACAAACTCATCCTGAAATTCATGTGGAAATTCAAAAGACCCATTATAGCCAAAACAAACTTGAAAAAGAACAAAATCAGAGGACTCACATTTCCCAATTTCAAAACTTACTACAAAGCAAAAGTAGTCAAGGCTACGTGGTTCTGACATGAAGATGAATGACATCTATAGTATATTGATCAATGAAATTGAATTAAGAGTCCAGAAATAAATCCTCACATTGATAGTCACTTGGCTTTTGACAAGAGTGGCGAAACAATTCAATGGGAAAAAAAATGTTTTCAAAAAATGATACTGGGATAACTGGATATCCACATTCAGGAGAATGAAGTTGGACCCTATCTCACACCATATACGAAAGTTAACTCAAAATGGATCACAACCCTAAAAGTAAATGCTAAAACTATAAAACTCAGAAGAAATCATAGGGATAATCTTAATGAAATTGGACTAGGCAATGGTTTCTCAGATCTGACAGCAAAAGTACAAGCAACAAAGAAAAAAATAGATATTAGATTTCATTAAAATTACAACTTCTGTGATTTATAGGACATCATCAAGAAAGTGAAAAGACAATATACAGGATGGGAGAAATATTTGCAAATCATAGATCTAATAAGGGATTTGTATCTAGAATATACTTTTAAATCTTACAACTTAATAATAAAAGGACAAATACCCCAATTTTTTAAAGGGAAAAGGATTAGAATAGACATTTCTCCAAAGAATATATGACCAATAAACACATGTAAAGATATTCAACGTCATTAGCCATTAGGGAAATGCATATCAAAACCAGTTAAGGGCGGCCCCATGGCTGAGTGGTTAAGATTGTGTGCTCTGCTTCAACAGCCCAGGGGTTCACAGGTTTGGATCCTGGGTGTGGACATGGCACCGCTCATCAGGCCATGCTGAGGTGGCTCCCACATAGCACAATCAGATGGACCTACAATTAGAATATACAATAATGTACAGGGGGGCTTTGGGGAGAAGAAGAAGAAAAGCTGGTTAAATACCGTCTGTCTTAGTTCCTTTGGACTGCAATAACAAAAGTACCATAGACTGGGTGCTTATAAACAACAGAAATTTATTTGGCACAGTTCTGGTGGCTGGGAAGTTCAAGATCAAAGCACTGGCAGATTCTGTGTCTGGTGAGGACCCACCAGTTCATAGATGGCCATCTTCCCTCGGTGTCCTCACATGGCAGAAGGGGGCAAGGGAGCTCTCTGGGGTCTCTTCTATAAGGGCACTAATCTCGTTCATGAAGGCTCTTCCCTCATGACCTAATCCCCTCCGAGGCCTCACCTCCAAACACCAGCATTTTGGGGATTAGGTTTCAACCTATGAATTTGGGAAGGACACATTCAGTCCGTCGCACCTTCATACCCACTAGGATTGCTATAATAAAAAAGACTGATAATAACAAGTGTTGACAAAGAGAAAATGGAACCTTCATCCACTGCTGGTGGGAATGTAAAATGGTGTTGCCACTGCTGAAAACAGTTTGGTGGTTCCTCGAAAGGTTAAACATAGAGTTACCATATGATCCAGGAATTCTACTCTGAAGTATCTACGCAAGAGAAATAAAACTTATATGCACCTAAATACGTGTACATGAATATTTATATCAGCAGTCATAATTTTTAATAGGCAAAAATTGGAAACAATCCAAATGTCCACTAATTGATGACTGGATAAATAAAATGTGATATATTCATACAGTGCAATATTGTTCAACAATGAAAAGGAATGAAGCACCCATGCTACAAGGTGATGAACTTTAAAACATGCTAACAGCAGCCCCACGACTAGGACACAGGCAATGTCTCTGGATTCTACGGACTTCTACCCTGTTTTGCTTGGTTTTCCTATTGTCACCCATTGTTTACGAGCATTCTGGTCAATCTCCCTTCACCATAACCTCTAGCTTTCTGTGTTGTGCCAACAGGATCAGCAAAGTGCAAAGGAAAGCTGTCAGTGCCATCCACAGCCTGCTAAGTTCTCACGACCTGGACCCGCGTTGTGTCAAACCAGAGGTGAAGGTCAAAATTGCTGCCCTTTACCTGCCATTGGTTGGCATCATTTTGGATGCTTTGCCGCAGCTCTATGACTTTACAGGTAATGATGCCTTCTGTTTCCTTCTTTGGATTGATGGGGACCCCTGCCAAATGCCCCACTGGAATAAGGTTTGTCCTTAGCTCTGGGCTGCCACGCCTGTGTGAGCAATTCTCCACGCCAGTGCTTTCTAGACCTGTTTAACATAGGCCCAAATCGGTATTTTTTTAAAGAGGCACATGACCCTGTGTATGTTTTTTATTTGGAAATTGTTTGTTTGTTCATTCATTCACTGGTCTGCTGGTGTACAATGAACTTTGTAAACCATACACCACGCAAGGTGAAATAATAACAGAATTTCTCTCTTTAGAGATTGCTGCTCTAATGCCTTGAAATAAAAGTGGTCTTTTCTTTTATGAATGGTTAAGCAAAGAGGCAGACTCAAATGAACCTATACAATCGTTCCATGCCAAAAAATATCATGGCGTCTTTCAGGATTAGGAAATTCTGCCATGGCAGATGAATTTTGCCTTTGGCACTAAGCCTGGTTCTAAGGTTGGAAGTCAGCATCTCCCACTTAGCAGCAAGAGGAAGGAATACCTTGTCTGAAAGGGGATGGCGCACCTCCTGAGTTTATTTGCGTATTATGGTGTGAATTAGGGGATGTAGACAAATGAAACTACCTGAACCTGAGAAAAACAATCCCATCCGCCTACCTCCTCCCAAAACACACACATGAAAGATTCCGATCGCTTCAGAGTAGTTCTTGCTTTTCCCTCAACTCAAGGGGAGTTCTTAGAAATTACCATGCCACTCTCTTGACTGATGCCGGATGCTGAGGGCTGCTTGCCTGAGCCCAGCATCCTTGCAGGCAGTCATCCTCAAAATCTTGGACCTATCCAGGTTTTCCTGCTACTCCAAATGCAGAGTTGCACATGTGACTACGTTACCATTGTGGTGACAATTTTTAGCTCATAAAAATGAGCCCCCCAAAATAGGCAAGGAAATTAAAGAAGGAAGCTTGGACACAGGGGTGAGTGGGCTGCACAGTGAGATGCACAGAGCTTCCTCCGGTAGTGCCCGACTGGAGGGCAAATTGAGAACAGAGTTGTCTTCAAAATTTAAAGATGTATTTCATAGCGTGGCAGGTGACTTGCAGGCCATGTTTAGAATCTTCACCTGGAAGTTTCTAGAAAGTTTCATTCGAAGACCTATGACTTGTTTGTTCCCCAAGCAGGATACCACCTTAGCACACATTCTCCAAAGCTTCCCTGTTGATTAGAAATTTTCCAAATCAACCACTTTGGATCAGAACCTTTCAGCACTTGGTCTTTGAGCCTTTTAAATCTCAGTGGTTTCTTTCCGTATGCGATGAACTTTATGGCCATGATGTAGCTGACAAGTGGGAAGACAGTTAAAGTATTCTATTATTATAGGTAATATTATTACAGTGCATCTATTACATATGGAATCTTTAGATTGATAAACTAATAAGAATATAGTCTTTAAAAAAAGATACAGCTGAATTTAAATTCCAGCCAATTTATTACTATATGTGACCCTTGAAAAATTCCCCAGCCTTCCAGTGACATCTCTTCCCTTTCCTCAACTGTAAAAATGTGTTAACAATGTCTACATTTTAAGGGTGTGATAAAGATGAAATGAGAGATCACCTAAAAAGCATTTAATGCAGCAAATGTTTATATCCTTCCCCCCTTTTCCTATAACCATGACCCTACGCATATTTAGGGGAAGTAAGAATGCATCCTCAAATTAATCCTGATAATGATATCATTGTATAATTTCTATGTGCTATTCATTTTACCATTTGTTTCAAAATCCAGTTTCCTTAAAAAGCAATGGTAAATTATTATTTTAAAAAATTGAGTTCTCAAAAAATATTGAGTTCTCTTTTCAGAATTTTGGTAGATAAAAATACTGTTCACATTCTAATTTTTCTGAGAAATTGAAGGTCCAAATACTTAAAATGTTGACAGGTCTAACAAAATAGGAGTTTTTAATTAACCAGTTGCAAATGTTTTAACACACTTTTCTAAGAACTGCTTAAACAAATACTCTTTCTGTGTGTGTAATTGGTGGTATTCTTAAAAACCAACCTTTTAAATGGTGGGTGCTTTTTTGTTTGCATCCATCTAGAGCTGTGTATAGATATAGATATCTCTATATTACATAGATACAGTAAACGAACATTCATCCCAAACATTTGAAATTTAATAAATTATTGCTGAATTTGTGATAATAGCTTATTATTCAATAAAGTACCTGTTTAAATCTGTAATTATAGGTTCATTTCTATTTGGTCATTATTTAAAATATATGAATAAATCTTTTAAATATTACAAGTAACAGGAAAGTGTTATGAAAGCTTTGAAAATTTTTATTTTTATAATTTGAAAAATTAGTTTTTGCCTAATCTTGTGCTGGACATTTTGGCTTTTTTATTGGCCAGCCTGCATTTTCCTATGGATGGTAGCAGATAATGCTAAACATTTGTCAGGTTTAAAATTACTGTGCTGACTTAGTGACTAATAAATACCAGTCATACATTGGGTATTGGGTAGGGGACATAGAGAAACACTACCTTTGGCTTGACATCACCAAAGGTTTTTTTTAAGAATTTTTCTAGAGCAGTTTTGAATTCAAAGTAAAATTGAGGGGAAAATACAGAGATTTCCCATATACTTCCTGTCCCTACACGTGCATAGCCTCCCCTATTATCAGCTTCCCCCACCAGAGAAGTACATTTGTTATAGTTGCTGAACCTACACTGACACAATGTAGTCACCCAAAGTCCATAGTTTACTTTAGGGTTCACTCTTGGTGTTGTATATTCTAAGGGTTTGGGCAAATGTATAATATGTATCCATCAGTGTAGTATCATACAGAGTAGTTTCTCTGCCCTAAAATTCCTCATTTCTCTGCCTCTTGATCCCTTTCTCCCCACTAACCCCTAGCAACTACTGAATTTTTTACTGTCTCTGTAGTTTTCCCTTTTCCAGAATATCATATAGTTGGAATCCTACAGTACGGAGCCTTTTTAGATTGGCTTCTTTCATTTAGTAATATGCATTCAAGTTTCCTTCATGTTTTTTCATGGCTTGATAGCCCATTTCTTTTTAGAACTGAATAATATTCCATTGTCTAGATGTACCACAGTTTATGTATCCATTCATCTACTGAAGGACATCTTGGTTGCTTCCAAGTTTTGGCAGTTATGAATAAAGCTGCTATAAACATCTGTGTGCAGATTTTTCTGTAGACCTAAGTATTCAGCTCCTGTGGGTAAATACCAAGGAGCAAGACTGCTGGATCATATAGTAAGACCAATGATGTTTTTATTGCAGCTGCAGATGCCCGTAGTGGAAAAAATCGCTCCAATGGCTCAGATGAAGAACAAGAAGGGACCAGTGCCATTAACCAGAATGTGGCACTGGCCATAGCTGGGAATAATTTTAATTTGAAGACGAGTGGAACAATGCTATCTTCCTTGGTATGTTGGTGCACATTTCTGTGGTTTATTTTTTGTTTTGTGTCTTTTCCCATCATCTTCTGATGGGCTCATTCTTACATTCGCCCAGAACCCAGCATCATAGAGCAGGCAGTGAGATTTCTGCCTCCTTGCTCGACGCTGGAAGAAATCGTTGTGGGGCTGGCAACTGTGGAGGGAAATGGCACATGAGGCGGCACACAGTCAAACAGAGTCTGGCAACCGCAAATTGAGTTCAGGCAATCTCAGTAGTGCCAAGTTCAAGGCTCAGAAAACCAGGAAAGAGGGGAAAATCTGAGACCACTGCAAAGGAGGTCAAACCAAGGCTCCCTCAGGTGGAAGGCTTGAGCTATGTTTGTTCTCTGTGTTCATCATTCCTACTGTGTCTGCCTCCAGAAAACGATTGAAGGGGGCCAGTCGCTTGGTAGAGCCCTTCTTAAGCAAAAGACTTCAGCCTTTCTAGGTCCCCAGGGGGCCTAAGCAGAGTTGTTTGTCTCTGTCCTTCTGCACAGACTCTGTGGGCTTAAGGGGGCGTCCTCCAGGAGTACAACCTCTGATTCATCTGAGGTGGATCTGTCTCTGTTCCTCAATGAGCTCTGGCTGTCCCTTTGTCAAGACCGCGCTACATCCTCCAGCTTAATTTAACTTGGCATTTCAGTGTAGGGTATAGATCTGCAGAGAACTCAGTTCTCTCCTGGGAAGGCAGCATCTAGACCTAACTCATCTTTACTGGAAAACTTTCTCCTCTTCCCTCCGGCACTTAGTAACCCCCATTCCCCAGCACACCCTCATGCAAGTTGGAGAGCAAGGAGGTAAGAAAGAGAAAAGACACTTGAGATTTGACATCACTCATCCTATAGTTTGATCAATATTGTGTTTTATGACCTCCTCCCCTTTCCAATATCCATCTTACCAAAGTTAGGGGCTTGAGGCAGGGGGTGTCTTTTCCATGGTTATTTGCCTCTACTGGAGACACTCAGATTCCCAAAGTTCACCCATTGAAGGGGATTCTCTGTGAAGTTATAGTACACCTAAAGATTTCATTTCTCCTCGTCACCCTACTCAGAAAAACCAAAGTTAGAGTAACTTCATAAGCCCTCTCATTCCCATCCAAAAGTAGCAGTCCCTTCCCACACTCACGACTACCTCGCTGCGGTTTCCCCGCTGCATTCCATTGGATATTAGCTGCGCCACGTGAATCAAGGGTGCAGCCACATATTGTTCTTTGGGTTGATTTGATGAGTAACACAAAGTGTGCTCAGCCCTCTAAAATGAACACTCATGGCCAAAGAATTAAAGCAAGTAACCCGAGCCCCACGCCCTCCACCCTAGGAAAAGATAAATTGTCGTTAAAGGCCCGTTACAGAGGACTCCGCAAAACTATGGATTTGATTAATATGTTGAGCAGCTCATGACCCTTATATTAGACTTCGGACTCTGTGACCAAGAAGCTAAATCTTGAACAGTTAGGGTATTTCTGGAACCCAGCCAGGCTAGTCTTGGGCTATAAGTCCAACCCTTCAGTGTCCAGCTCGAAGGAGAAATACTTGGAGATCTTAATTAGCAGCCTGGAAGGGCCTCTGTATCATTGGAGATTGGGGGGGGGGGGGGGGGGCAGGGTCAAGGTCCAGAGTGGACCACCAGACCACACTACTCCTGAGACAGAGGGCGCCTACAGTTACCTGGCGGAAAGCCTGGTTCAAATACTGCTCCAGGTGAGCCCCTTTGCTGAGCAGCCCAGCTCAAAGAACACGGCCTCCCCTGCTCAGGAAAGGGAGAGATCCTGGACATAGTTCCCCAGCTAAGGAAGCAGTACAGTTACTGTGTTCTAAGAGATTAGCACCCCTTAAGCTTTTGGTGTTTCTGCTGCTCAGCTTCTTCCCCCGTGTCCATCTCCCAACCCACCTCTTTCCAGCCCTACAAGCAGTACAACATGCTGAACGCCGACACCACCCGCAACCTCATGATTTGCTTCCTCTGGATCATGAAAAATGCTGATCAGAGCCTCATTAGGAAGTGGATTGCCGACCTGCCATCGATGCAACTGAATAGGATTTTAGATCTCCTTTTCATCTGTGTCTCGTGTTTTGAGTACAAGGTATGTGTGGGGCTGCTCAGCTTTACCCCAGCTCTTATCTCCCAAGTTCAGTCCTGCCTTGTCACTGTTCCCCTGGATTTGGGCAATGGAAGGATCATTAATTTTTCTTATTTCTGTATTAAAATCCATAACCTATTTGCATTATAGATATGATAATTCCACAGGGAAAGCATCTCTGCCTTCCACAGAGAGAACCCTATTCCTGTTAACAGGCTTTCAGCCACAGGAACCCCTAGAACAGCGTCTCCGTGTAGCACATGTCCAAACTGGCTGCTGTCATTGTGGGGCATTCTGTTTTGAGGATTCTCTCCATGGGCAGAGATCTCACCAAACTAAATGTCCTTCTGCCTCTCTCCTGTCCAGGGAAAGCAGAGTTCTGACAAAGTGAGTACCCAGGTCCTGCAGAAGTCGAGGGATGTCAAGGCCAGGCTGGAAGAGGCTTTGCTCCGCGGGGAAGGGGCCAGAGGAGAGATGATGCGGCGCTGCCGGACTCCAGGTGTGTGAGATCGGCCCTTCCCTGCTTTCTGCTGGGGAGTTTTGTACCCTTCGTGGGAAGGAATGTCCTCCGACATGCTTTGACACCGTCACTTTCTGAAGACATGACGGTAATAGAGACAGACAGCTTCTAGAATGCTGTGCATGATGTATGTCATCGTAGCCCTGTGCCTCTAAGGGAAAGCTGCTTTCCTGAGATCGCAGGAACCCTGGAAGTGTCCCCAAATGGTGTCTTCTATGTAAAACTTGTTGGTAAAAGGTCACCTTCAATAATGTGAGTCATAGGATGAGACAGAATGGTGTCTCCCTCAAGGCTGAAGCCTCGCTGTGGGACGTGTGACTAGTCTATCTGGAGCAGTCAAGAAACTGGATAGTTCTGGTTCGAAGATCATATCCCCAAATCATTCAGGGCACTGTTAGAATGGAACCAATCCCCCCAATGGTCTCAGAGCATTCCAGTTCTCCAGGGACCCCACCACACCAGGAATGATTTCAAAAAGGCTGCGCTCATCACTGTAGAATAGAGTGAAGCACTCAGCTCCCCTCAGTCTCATTCACTGTGCTCCAAGTCAAACAGAGTGATAGCTCCTTCTATGCAATGGGACTCAACGGCCGGGAACTTGGAGGGAGCTCAGATTCTTCAGTGGTTGTTGGGCACCCTCATTCAACACCTATACTCTCCTTTGCAATAATTCAATGAGAACCCCCGATTTCACCAGAACCCTATGTTCATGAGAAATGTGGTCACCAACACTCCAGAAAGGCAGGGCTTCTTCTAAAGCTCTAGCCTGTCAATCACGGAGCAGGCCAGCTGGGACGTGGTCACGGGCATGTCTCCTACCAGCATCCAGCATGGACTCTAATTAGCCAGAGAAGCGGTGCTGAGTCTCCTCAGTTAGCCTGTTAGGGAACTTCTGGTTATCTTGAAAGGTTTCACGCTAATCAAATTCCTCTCGTGCATTTCTTAACTCCTAGGGAATGACCGATTTCCAGGCCTAAATGAAAATTTGAGATGGAGGAAAGAGCAGACACATTGGCGGCAAGCTAATGAGAAGCTAGATAAGTGAGTAACTCAGCAACTTTGTGCTACTTTTACCTAAAGTCCAAAACTATTTTTCCCAGGCTACTTGTATTACTGAAATAACTACATCCTTCCAAGGGTAAGAAAATGAAACATCATTATCTGTGTAAATTCGGGTCATCCAGGGACCCAGGATAATTAAGGTATAGGGAGTTATGATTTTCAGCTCTGAAACGTTTATCACATTGATAAGCATTTAAAGAAAACTAATATTTAGCAATCTCAGAGAGCTTAACCAAAGTTGCTGATGGGGGGCAGGACAGGGTACCACCTCATCATTTCAATCCATATTTCCACTCCAGGAATGTATACAAAGGTCTGTATTCAGGGATATTTATGTCAACATTACATAAAATTATTTTTTAAAAATTGGAACATTCTAAATGCTTAAGATTAGGCAAATATGTTATGAAATATTAGGTTGGCATTAAAATGTTTTGAAATCATTTCAATGACATGGGAAATGCTTATGATATAATATTAAGTGAACAAAGGCAGGATAGACACTTGGTTTTAGAGTATAATATTAAATCTCTAACTACATATAGTAAATACATTTTTAAAAGACCAGAAGGAAATTTAACAAAAAATTAACCATGGTTTTCTTTGGAGAATACAAGTAATTGATGTTTTCTTCTTTATACTTTGCTGTATTTACTATAATAGATATGTATTATAATGTATATTATTATCATAAAAAAATTCTAGAGAAGTAAAGAAAAATCCTGCTTGGATTGCAACATATGCTATATACGTATTGCTATATATGCAACAATTTGGATATATGAGGGCTAAAACTAAATTGTTTGAAAAGATAGCACGTCTGCTATTCCTCTTGGCAGCAGGTAGCCCACTGAATCTTAGGGTTCACTGAACAAAACATTATATGGCTAAAGACACCCCCCCACACACACGGCCAGATGTAAGTAGGGTGACCCCATGGCGTATAAGGCACTCATCATAAGGGGTGGGCGTGGGGCAGATTTAACTAGCACTGTTGTTTTGTAAGTAAATATAAATTACTGTCTTTGTTGTTAACATAAGAATGAATCTTTCTGGTCCACTTATGGGACTTTTGGGAGTCAAATTTATTTTAAAACATGAAGGAGATAAACATTTTTTTTATAGGTATTACTTCGAAAGCCCAGTTGCTGGTCTTATGGATAATGTGTATTTGCTTTGGGTATTTTATTCTTGCTCTAAGTTCCCTGAACTGATTTATAAGATCTTTGGTTCTGGGAGTCTGTAAGTTCTAGTTCAGGCAATGAATCGCCCCCACCTTCAAAAAAACGTTAAAGAAATGCGAATGTAGTGGGGTGCTACCCAACTGCTCAGATGAGAAGGCCGTCCACTCTGTGCGACTGAAAGAGCTGCACAAAGCGTGCTCTGCCTGGGCATGTACGTCAATGTTTTGGGAAACCGTTCCCTTTGGTTTGCAGAAACAACACAACATGGAGCCTTTCCGTGCAGGCTGACCCGATTCTCTCTAGGTCAGCTCTCAGCCCTGAGCTACACAGGGGCTGCTCACTGTCAGAGCCAAGAGTCACCAATGGAGAGTCTCAAGGGCAATGTTGTTTGTTTTGTTTTGTTTTTTAAGAGAAACCATGGTAAAATTGTGACTGCTCGATTTAGCTACTTGGAAAACTTTTTGTAATTATAATAGAAGTATCTGTCACTTTTTTCTTTCAAATCACTTTTCAATTATTTTGGCTCTGTTTCTTTTAGAGCAGCAATTTCAACCTGGGCTGCACGTTAGAATCACCAGGGGGAGCTTTTTAAAGCGTCCAGGACCCAGATGTACCCCAGACCTATTAATAAAGGGTCTCCAGTGGCGGGACCCAGAAACTGGTATTTGGTAAAACTCCCCAGGTGATTCTGTTATGCAGTCAGATTTGAGAACCACAATTTTAAAGGAGTAGTTAGTAGGCTTTCTAAAAACCAGATTAGTGGTGGTGACGGTTGCACAACAATAGGATGTACTTAATACCACTGACCTGTACACTTAAAAATGGCTAAGACAGTAAATTTTATCTTCTGTATATTTTACCACAATAAAAAAAAAATAGGAAATAAACCAAATTAGGACACTCTAGAGCTGCACTGATCCAGTACAGTAGCCACAGTAGTAATAATAGGGGAAAATACAAACAGGTTTTGAAGACTTAGGACATATAAAAGAATGTAAAATATCTCATTAGTAGTTTTTAGATTGGATTTTGAAGACTCAGTACAAATATAAGAATGTAAACTATCTCAGTAATTTTTATAGTGATTATACCTTGACAATATTTTTTGATATCTCGAGTTAAATAAAATACATAAAAATTAATTTCACCTGTTTCTTTGGTTTTTTTCAGTGAGGCTACTAAAGATAGAAAGAGACATATGTGGCCCCTATTATGTTTTTGTTAGCTAGCATTGCTCCAAATCTAAGCCTACCAGTAAATTAATAAAAAGTAGCTTTTCTATTTCACTTATTTTACACAAATATCAATTGAAGAATGAGAAAAAACGTAGAGCATCTTGGGACCAGAGAAGCTATCCTAAGTGTGAAAACATTTAAAATACAGGGAAGTATTTATTCTGAGCCCTCAGTGGTATGTGAGCAGCGATCATGCCCACATTCTTGGGTGAAGGGAACCCAAGAACAGCTAAGTGGTGAGCCTGGGCCAAAACTGAGCTCTCAGCACGATGCCCCAACCCCTGTGCTAGCATTTGGGCCACTGGGACATCTTGGGAAAGTCAATTCTTCACATTTCCCTTTCCTGGCAACTAAATTTAGATGATATAAAATATCCATTTCCAGCTTCCCTTGGATTTTATGAAAATGGAGGAACTGGTGCATGAAATGATCTGATGCCTTAAAATGATACCTAATAGAGAAGTAGCACCAGACAATTTCGCATTCCCTAGTGGGTAATAACCGGTAGCGTCCAGCAGGATGTTAGGAGGCCTGCCCCACAGGAACGCAACCTTGCTTCCCATTGGAAAAGGACAAAAGGCCCACACTTGACTGTGCAACCCCAAGGCGGTCTTCAGGGAGTCAACAGACTGACTGTTCTCTGACCCAGTTCTGGAACATCACCCTTTCCTAATCCAGCAGCATCACTATTTGCCAAATTCACGTCCCACCGAGTCTCCCTCCCTCCAGCTTGTTGCAGAAGCTTCCCTTGGCTCAGATCTAGAGATAGTTCTCATGCATGAAATGCAGGAATGGCCCTGAGGCTTTACACAGCCATCTGATTGGCTAGCCTAAATGTAACCAATAATTGCTTTTCTACCCATTTTGTTATTTTTATAATTGTCATCATTATTCGTAAGAATGGGGATGAGGATGGCCTGGAGACTTTACCTAGAAAATCTTTTAGCCAGATACTAATCATAAAAAGGCCCCTGCACTCCTTAGTTACCTGTAGCCAGCTGCTTTGTATTCACTTCAAGACTGACTATTCAGACGATTCCTTTATGCCTTTTTCATAGAGTGCCATCATTGGGGTATGGCTAGGTTTGGCATGCACTTTACTTTGACCTCTTTTTTTTGTTTCTTAGAACAAAGGCAGAATTAGATCAAGAAGCCTTAATCAGTGGCAATCTGGCCACGGAAGCAAATTTAATCATCCTGGATATGCAGGAAAACATAATCCAGGTGAGGACAACAAACACCTGATCTATTCAACGTGAATATGTTTATTGGAATTTAATAAAGAATTCTTTATAGAAACTTGTAAAAGAAAGAAACATGATCCCAAAATGACTTTTTTTAAAAAATGAAGTTGGGCAGTTTACTGTTTACAGTAGTGTCTACCTTACAAATTCCAGAGATACCGAACATTCTTCCGGCTTCTTGGACGTGCTGTTCTCTTGGAAAGAGTCAGCTGCTTGACAAGCTGACCATCATAGTTAAATCTGCCTGAGTGTGCACCACATTTACGATGTGGATGGTGGGCTGATAGTTCAGGATCTAGAATAGGGATGGTAGCTGGGGTTTTTTGATGGGTCAACTCTTTAGAATTACGGTTGATGTCTTGTATGGGAGCTAGGATTGTGACTGGACTACGTAAAAAAGAGTGTGTCTGTTTTGGACAGAAATTAGTGGGGGAAAGTCATTTGTACCATGAATTTGCCATCCCTGTTTTAGAAAAGCACAATTCCACTGTGAACTTTGCAGTAATCCAATTCACCATACTAATTTCATCTTCTAAGTGAATGTTTCCAGAAATTCCCTAGGTGATAATGGGTTTTTAATTAACCTGAAAAATGAGTCCTTTCATGTTTCCAATGAGAAATCATTTATTAGAGTAGATCTGGTATTGCTTTTTAGGTCTAGAAGAAGAAATATTTTTGAAACACAGTGGAACCTTAGATATCCGACTTTTAAGTTGTCTAAAGTCAAAGTAATTACTGTACAAAAATAAAGACAAAAAAGTCTGGTATCTTTGATAAGTTAAATATGTGGCATCACATTGATTTATCTTTATACAACACTGCTTTGAGTGCTATGTACTTAACACCCTGAAAATGTATTTGCAGTTTTCCAAGAAAGCTGACATTTATTTGTCATTATTTCTGGTGGTGTTAATCTTGCTGTCTCTGATAAATAAGCTTCTATTTAGAAACATCACTGCCACCAAGCAGCCGCTCTTGGACTGGGAAGCCCACAATTGTGTATTGAAGCCCACAAGGGAAGCTGTGCCTTCTATACAAAGAAAGAACATTCTGCCCAGAATGGGGGAAGGTGTGCCTTATAAGTTAGTTTAGCAGCACGGAATAGGCATAAATCTCAAATCAATGGGGAGTTTTGGACTAAAGTCATCTGGAAATGGGTCCTCAGCTCTCATAGTTGGATGATATGTGTGGTGGCTTATCAATCCCTTAAGATCTTAGACCAAGAGAGATGGGACATCAGCATCACTGTGCCAATTGTCGAAAGTGTCTACTTGGGTCTTCACCTCTCAGTTCCCTAGCACAGCATAGGGAATCAATGATGCTGTTCTTCCATTCCTCCAGGCAACCTCGGCTCTGGACTGTAAAGACAGCCTGCTGGGAGGTGTTCTAAGGGTCCTGGTGAATTCTCTGAGCTGTGATCAGAGCACCACCTACCTGACTCATTGCTTTGCGACACTCCGTGCTCTCATCGCCAAGGTAAACATGGGATGCTTGTTTTCTTACTCTTAATTAAGGGTTAAGATTCTCGTCTAGGTTCACATTTCTCTCTCCAAATGCACCAAAACTTGTAGAGAACTGTATTAAGTGACATCATGATCGGGACCAGCCTGGAGGCACAGCGGTTAAGTGTGCACGTTCCACTTCGGGGGCCCGGGGTTCACTGGTTCGGATCCTGGGTACAGACATAGCACTACGTGGCAAGCCATGCTGTGGTAGGTGTCCCACATATAAAGTAGAGGAAGATGGGCACGGACGTTAGCTCAGGGCCAGTCTTCCTCAGAAAAAAAGAGGAGGATTGGCAGATGTTAGCTTAGGGCTAATCTTCCTCAGGAAAAAAAAAAAAGTGACATCGTGGTCAAGGTCTTAAGTATCCCTGGGAAGAAAGTACATGCATTGCTCTTCTGTGGGAACTCACCGTGGAGAGGAAAAACAGTGGCTCTCACACTTGAAAGGTGGGCTGAACTATAGAAATTTGGAATGGCCACTCACTGGAGACATGAGAGCAAAAATCAATTGAGCAACTTTGCCTTTCACCGTTTTTCTTTCATACCTCATCTGAGTGAGATTAAAGTCCTACACAACTCCCTCTAGTAAGCCTTACAAAATGTCATGTCGTAAAATGCCAGAAGGTTTAGAAATGAATTTCTCGTAGCCTGAAGAATATAGATTTTCCTCAGATAAAATGGTCTCATGCAGATTACTGTCTCCCCCTTTGTTAAACATCTCAGTTGGTGCCTTCTACATGGGATCTTCACGCCGAGAAAGTGGAATTCTTCCGCTCTCCCCTATCAGGATCACTTTCTCTTTCTTACTCACCAGTAATTTCCAGGGAACCCAGTAAACTCAGAATAATTCCTTCAGAGTTGTGACTTTGTCGGTGAATGCAACCTGGCTAACAATGCGGTTAATTATGCAGCCCAGATCTTGGTGGTTCATAATTAAATCTACTCTGTTGCTTCCATCCATCTTCTGACTCAAGTAGCTCATTATCTTTATGAAGCAGTGCATTAACTCTTCTGGGCTTTTTGCTTATCCAAGCAGACATTTACATAATTCAACAGGCATCCCGTCCAGAAAGCGTATGAAAGTGCCAAGTGATGCCTGATGACTCCTTGTGTCTCTCCTAGTTTGGCGACTTGCTGTTTGAGGAGGAAGTGGAGCAATGTGCGGACCTGTGTCAGCGCGTGCTGCACCATTGCAGCAGCAGCATGGACGTCACCCGGAGCCAAGCCTGTGCCACCCTCTACCTCCTCATGAGATTCAGCTTTGGAGCCACCAGTGTAAGAGCTCAGACCAGTTGGGTGACCCAGAATCAACAGAGAAAGTCAATGCAAAGCATTGGTTGAGGAGAAGGTTGCAGCATTGCAGTTTACTTCCTGTCCTGTGTGAAGGGAACAGTTGAGCATGTAGATGGATAGTAGGTTTTGTTTGAATTTGCATCCAAAAGTGAATATCAAGACTGGTGAACGCAGTGGTTTCCATCCACGTTTCAATAAAAAAAATGAATAAATATATGTAGATTAAAAGTTGTCATCTGTGGGAAAAAATACAACAGGCAAGTTAAGAATTCAGAAGGGTTTGTCCTGTTTCTAAATTCTGATTGACTTGTGCTAGAATGGCTGGTGGCAAAGAATTTGAAATAATCAGTCTCATCTAGACCTGAGTTCTAATCGAGGCTTAGAAGCCTTTTGGAGTTCATTTATTGCAGGACAGTCAACCCCTGCTTTAGTTTTTCTAGGCTTTGGTGTGTTCTTTTGGAGTTTACATTTGTGGTCATGTTCATGAGCATGCTCAAGTCGTATTAAAGGCTTAATTGGCCCATGGAAGAAAGACAGGGTCCTCAGAATGTCTCAGGCACAACTATTTAAAAGTTTTTAGGACATTCCTCAGAGGACTTAGGATAGCTATATTTTTCCAGGGGCCTGAAAGGAAAGGAGAAACAAATTCACTGCCCGCCTGTAGTCCAAGATCTCAGAAATCCTGGCCATGGAGATCCTATTCCTCTTTGCAGTTTACGTAAAGTCCCAAGAAGAGGAATCTTAGCACCAAAGGAGACATCCTGTGACTCAGCTTTGTAGGAACCTTCCAGCCGTGCAGCATGGCTGCAGCCCAATCCTCAATGAAAATTTAAAGAGTTGACAGATTTATGTCAGAGCAATATCCATTTAAACCATTTAAACAACAGGATGAATCTTGTGCAAAGTTTAGCTCATATTTCATTGAGAGAAAAGAAATAATTGAGACTGGGTAAAAGAAATGTTGGAGAGTTATTGGTGTTCTGGCGCTACTGCCTTCAATTGTCTACTAGCTGAGTGCCTCTTACTTGTTCCTTCTTCTTTTTTTCCTGACGCAGAACTTTGCAAGAGTGAAGATGCAAGTAACCATGTCTCTGGCATCTTTAGTGGGCAAAGCACCAGACTTTAATGAGGAGCACCTGAGAAGGTCCTTGAGGACGATTTTGGCCTATGCAGAAGAGGACACCGCCATGCAATCCACTCCTTTCCCCACCCAGGTAGACTGAAGAGCACCCTTGTCTCATGCATGGGTTTGGGATCAATTATAAACTTGTATGTATATGCATATATATGTGTATATGTATAATACTAGATAATTATAGATAAAATGTATAACAATTTACATACGTGGTTATATATTCTATAAATTATATTAATATACGGAATTTATATTTATATATAAAATTCTGATTATATAATTATATAATATATTATCGTGTATATTATATGGAACATCAGTGGAGGTCCTAAGCTGCCTCCTACTTGATATAAAAAGCCCTGATGTTCCAAGAGTACAGTTTAGGGCTTTTCAGGTTGCAAATAACTGACACTAGTTCACAGTAATTTAAACAAAAAGGTTTTGGAGAGGGAAGACACTATAAAGATTCAGGGCTAATTCATGGATCCCAAGGGCCAACTCACATCTGGGCCTCAGAGGTGCCTGGATCTGCAAAGGCGAAGACCACGTAGACTGCCCTCTACCTGCCACACCTCTCCTTGCAGCCAAGCCAGTCCACGGTGGCCCCTTGAAGTTTCAGTGCAATCCTAACTCATTCCCGTGGACTACAACCAACTTGTTTGGGGGCATACGCTTTTTTGCAGGTGGAAGAACTTCTCTGCAATCTGAATAGCATCTTATATGACACAGTGAAAATGAGGGAATTTCAGGAAGATCCTGAGATGCTTATGGATCTCATGTACAGGTAAACTTTTCTGATGCAACCAACAGGGTATCACTTGAAGATCTAGGGTTTGCCACTGTGGAGGTCTTATTAATGTAATTATCATAGACAGTGTGGGCACACTGTTTTGGACGGCATCCAAAACTGTATATAGAAATTGGTGGAAATGAGTTATTCAGAGTAAGTTGGTTCATGTACAAGTTTTCAGAAAGATATCCCTAATTTAAAGTGAGATAGCTTGGGGCCGTCCCTGTGGCCTAGTGGTTATAGTTCCACGCACTCCACTTGGTGGTCCAGGTTCACAGGTTCTGATTCCCGGCACGGACCTTCTCCACTCATCAGCCATGCTGTGGTGGCATCCCACATACAACGCAGAGGAAGACGGCACAGATGTTAGCTCAGGGTGAATCTTCCTCAAGCAAAAAAAAAAAAAGAGGAAGATTGGCAAGGGATATTAGATTAGGGTGAATCTTCCTCACCAAAAAAAAGAAAGAAAGTGAGATACCTATTTTATAACTCTGTCTTCCACTTCTTGTTCTGATATGATGTCATAAGAAGGGTAGTACTTTTGTCTTCTGTTATTTTGAGGGAAAGGAAAGGAAGAAAATTACTAAAGATCTATTAAAATAGAAATCATTTTGTCAGGTCTTTTTTTCCCCGTAAAGCTTAAACTAAATGTTATTTCTTGGCATCCAGCACACCCTAGACATAAGACTAAAACAGCTGAACTGATAAATATTTGCCTTTTCTCTCATTTTCTGAACACGTAGGCAAAACCCTCAGGGAGAAAAAATTTTTAGAAAAACAAGTGGCCATACACAAATAGTGTTATTAACCATTTGTCCTTGAAATTTTCTCAATCTGTCTTCAGAATTGCCAAGAGTTACCAGACCTCTCCTGACCTGCGGCTGACCTGGCTCCAGAACATGGCAGAGAAACACACCAAGAAGAAGTGCTACACAGAGGCCGCCATGTGCCTGGTGCACGCGGCTGCCTTAGTGGCCGAATATCTGAGCATGCTGGAGGACCACAGCTACCTGCCCGTGGGCAGTGTCAGCTTTCAGGTTGGGGACAAGTTCAGTTTTTCCTTTAGAGCAGTGGTTCTCGACTGGGGGCAATTTTGCCCCCCACTGCAAGGGGCATTTTATAATCTCTGGAGACATTTTTGGTTGTTACAACTGGGGGTGGGAGGGGATGCTGCTGGCATCTGATAGATATAAGCCAGGGATGCTGCTAAACATTCTACAATGCATAGGACAGCTCCCACTACAGAGGATTGTCTGGTCCCAAATGCCAAGGGTGCCAACGTTGAAAGAATCTGCGTTAGTGTATTCATTATATTTGCCTCTTCTTGTAGTTTATTTTCTTGGTTTGTTTTCTTTTTAATTATTGTTTACAATAAATGTAGAGTCGATAGGCACTTTAGATATTCCCAAACACTTTCACATCCATGACGTCATTTGACTTTCCCCATCAACCAGTGAAGCAGGCAGATAGGGAAGGTATTATTACTCCCATTTCACAGGTAAAGAAACTGAGAGGGCAATTTTTCTAAGGTCATTTAAACTCTTTCTCAAAGACTTGAAGTTGACAGGTGTACTGACAACCGTGAAAGTATTTTCCAAACATGGGAGAAATGATTTCCCTCGTGGTCTGTTCCTTTGATTACACTCCCCAGCTCTGTAGGATCCCACTCTCTAATCTGGAATCAAGAACCACACTGACCTGGGAAAGGAAAAAAGCGACTGAATCAATACTTTCTTAGGATAAGCTAAATATGACCCATAGTTAGCAAAGGGAAATTGTCTGCCAGGCCTGAAAGTTGGCTTAGGCCAGGATGCTCAGTGGCCACTTGGACTGTTTTTGTTGACTAGTTTAATACAATCTTTAGAGAAAATGAAAGTTTTATGGTACTTTTTTTTTTTAAGATTGGCACCTGAGCTAACATCTGTTGCCAATCTTTTTTTGTTTTTTTCTTCTTCTCCCCAAAACCCCCCAGTACCTAGTTGTATATTCTAGTTGTAGGTCCTTTTGGTTGTGCTGTGTGGGACGCCACCTCAGCATGGCCTGATGAGCAGTGCTAGGTCTGCACCCAGGATCCAAACAGGTGAACCCTGGGCCACCAAAGCAGAACCTGGTAACTCAACCATTCAGCCACAGACCAGCCCCTATGAATACTTTTTTTAAAGAGACATAACCTGTAGAAATGACCATCCCTGAAACCTTGAAAATACAGTCCAATATAGAGCCCTTTTCAAGCCAGACTTGCAAAGTCATTTACAAGTGTTTGTATTATTCTTGTTTGAATTTACATGACTGACCTTATAAAAGGGTTTGTTCTTATTATTGTCTTTTGACACAGTTTTGTGATGCTGTGTGAACCAGAAAGAGAAGACAATTCAAAGTAGCTTTCCCAGGCTTAGAGAATAAGCCACTCAACTGTTACTGGTGGGGCCAGGAGCTTCTGATTTCCTAAAATACTATTTACCTGCCAAGCTGGGTATTGCTCATATTATTAACTCCTCCTCTCTTATGGTCTTCAGTAACAACAATATTTATTCTATCACTTCATTCTCAGCAAATAAATTTTATTC
Source organism: Equus quagga (assembly GCF_021613505.1). Taxonomy (NCBI): domain Eukaryota; kingdom Metazoa; phylum Chordata; class Mammalia; order Perissodactyla; family Equidae; genus Equus; species Equus quagga. The sequence goes on from NC_060272.1 coordinate 103,434,999, forward strand.
TCAATTCAGAAATGTTTGTTATAAAAGCCAAAATGAAACTCTTATCCAAAAAGCATAAAAATATCACATCTGATTTTGAACCTCATAAAAGTAAAGAAAGTTATAAAAATCATTTTAGATGTATCTGCTTCTTTTATCGAACTTATTTTGGCCATTTGATATTATCAAGGATCAATTTTGTAAGTGCTACTCTTTAAATTCCCAGAAAATCTTTAGGTTTATCACTTAATGTTGAATCTTCTTTTTTTGTTTCATTAACTGAACTATTTCTTAGCATTCTTTTATGACTTTTTCCAAGTTACTATATTTTATTTGTAATATGTTTACTATAAGTACTATATTTATATTTATTTTATCTATTAATGGCATTTCATTATTGACTTTCATTCTTGGTAAACTTGAAAATTCTAATTTCACCTAGAATTCAATTGATTTGCTCATAATAAGTCATGCCAAGGTGAGATAGAATAGTTATTCTAGAGCCAACAGGAAGACTCCACATTGTTCCCATCTGGGGGCACATAGCTCTATTTTTTCATATATTTATATCCATTTATTCATTCTTTTAGATGATATTTATTGAGCGTTTATTCTGTCCTCATGACCTCTACATTCTAGCCAGGGAGAGTGATGTCATATAATTAATTATTCTATTCCTTATTCAATTTCATTTATGATAAATGCTATAATAAAAAGGCACAAGATACTGTGAGTGTTTGTAATGCGACCCAGCCTGGGTCAGAAGGATGAGGAAGGGGAAGGGGAAAGACAAGGAACTGTGAAGTGTGAGGTCTTCATGACACACAGAACATGGCGAGTTAGGTGTCCTCAGCTGCAGAAGAGAAGCCACATTATGTTGATGCTTATGAGCCAGATCTTTTTGGAAATATATACTTGCAAGTGACAGAATACCTAACCCAGACTGACCTCAGGTAAAAGTGAATTTATGAGCTTGCATGAAGGAGGTGAGCCTGGAGTAGCACCTGCCAAACTGGACCTAGGGGTCCAAACAATGTCATCAGACCTCGGTGTCGTCATCACTTCCTGTCTCTGCCTTCTGTTATGTTAGCTTCGTTCTTCACAGGCTTCCACATTCACTGAGAAATATTTAGGTTTACATATTCCCAGATTCAACTTTAGGAGAATAGAGAGATGCCTCATTTCTAGCAGTTGCAGAGAAAGTCTCAGTGCATCTTATTGGTTCTGATGGGATCATGTGATCATCCCTGAACCAATCATAATGGCCAGAGAAATGCAATGCTCTGATTAGCTGGGCCAGAGTTGAGGTCCACACTTGGAGTTATGGATGGTTCCCCAGGAGGCCTTACTTTGTAGAAAGATGAAGGAATTCTGGGCAGCATTAACAACAGATGTCCAGTATTGATTTCTTAAATGCTGTGTGCTTTAGTGTTCAACCTTGTTCTGTTCCAATAACATTGAATTTTTGGAAAAGAATTACAAACTGGAGATAAATAAATCAGTGCAAGGAAAATAACTTTGAGGCCACTGAATTCCAAGGAACTGAGATCGTTGAAATTCTATGCCCCAGAGTACAATATTTATTCCACAAATGTAGATATGGCTACATTCTCAGATATTGCTGTTAGTTTTACCTCCCTAATTCTGAAGCCAGGAAAGTCTGCCCAGGATCTTTTTCCTCTAACTACAGCTAAGAAGGCTACATAACTTCAATGTGTTCCTCTACGTGTAGAAAATTGCATACAATTCTAATAGTATTTATTTCTTGGGTTATTGGATTCTTCTAACTGAAGCTCTTGCACTGTCTGTTATCTCCAGTTCAGAAACATCATAATAGAAAGACCAGGTTTGGAAGAAAGACTGGCCACAAAAGATTCTGAGAGCCTCCTATATTCCTAAAACTGCTTTGCAATATTGGATGTGAAGATATAGGATTGTGACAACTCTCTCTTCCTTGATGCTAAGGTTGATTCACTTGATCTTGATCCAGCCAGGCCAGGAGGCAGACAGATTTTCCTTCACAAGTTGACTGTGGTTGATTGGTAGTGGCTGACTAGAGTACTATACTAAGAAGAATTTTGAAACTATATCCAAGCTTTATTGGTTAGTTATGCCTGCCATGAGTGCAGGAGTAGGAAGGAGTGGTATGTGTGCTACCTGTTTGTAATCCATAAACTAGGAAGGTTTCCCATTTCTTTTATGCTCCATATGCATTTCTTCCACAGCTGTGAAATAGGTCAAAGAAAATGACTCTTGACTTGTCAAGACTATGAGAGTCACTGCCAGGGCCAGAGCTGGGGTGAGGCGAGTGAAGCATGGAAGCCACAGAATTTAAGGAAGCACTCATTCTCAGGGTCAAGCAAGTTCAAGATCACCAGTTATAGACCCGAGAGGGAGTGCCTCCCTAAATTTTGTGCCCTGGGTTTCTCATTTGGTTCCCCCAGCCCTGGCCCTGGCCACTGCATTCTCTGCTAGAGACTTTAAATCCTATGGTTTATGTAAAGTGAAAGTCTATAGAAAGAAACAAAATGTTGTGGGGATAAAACAGTAACTGCGGCATTGCCATAAACATTTCCATAAAGACGACATTGTCGTTTGCTGTTGTCACATAATATGGCTGTTCACCTGAAAGTCCAGGCAGTGGTAGCAACTACTTCACAGGAACATCACTCAGCTGGTGAAACAAGGAGTCTGGTGAACTGCTAATTGGCCTTTGCCTTGTAAAAACCATGACCCCTGTTGGATGTCCCTTAGGTCATTTCACTAAAGTGACTTGACTGTTGTTACATTGAGGTGAGTAAGTCTCCTTCCTAATAGTTAAAAAAAACATTGTGAGTTTTGAAAACCAGTTGCTCAGCGCGCCCTTTCACAACGAATGGCAGCCAGAACCTCTTCCGGGTGGAACTGCAGACCTTGTGTAATCACGGGCTTGGTGTGGATCTTTGAACGTGGGCTTCTGCATCCCTACTTTTGGGTTCTTGTGGTGCTTTTTGTTAGACTGATTCCCCAGTTCTCTGGGCTTATCCTGTGATCTCTTTCAGAATATTTCTTCCAACGTGCTGGAGGAGTCAGCGGTCTCTGATGACACCCTGTCCCCTGATGAGGATGGTGTGTGCTCCGGCCGGTACTTCACCGAGAGTGGCCTGGTGGGCCTCCTGGAGCAGGCCGCGGAGCTCTTCAGCACGGTCAGTGACCACAGCGGGTCCCAGGCCTCTGACGTCCGGCTGAACTCCAGTGCTGTGAATGCCCTTCTTAACAGCCCAGCCAGCCCCGCTTCAGACAACACGTGTATGGGTGTGCAGGGCAGGGGGTGGGCCAGGAGCACTTTGATGTATGCAAATTGTGTCAGCTCTCTGAGAGAGATGAGAAAGCCTTTCATCAGGGCAATATTCTGGTTTTGACTTCATGCTCATTGGCTGGGCAGCAGTTTCACAGTATTATTTTCATTTAATAGGGGTGGAAACTAAGCCACAGAGAGGTGAAATGGCTTGCCCAGGGTTACACAGTAAATGATGAGACATGTTCTCATTCCCTCATTTTCCCTCTCATAGAGAAAAATATTGGGGAGGAGACACTGGGAGGAAAGGAAGGAATAAATAGACAGCATCTTCCTTCCTAACAACTAAGTAATCCCCAGGATGGTCACAGAGCAGGACCAGCTCACAGAAATGTGGGAGCGGAAACCACTGAGCTGCCCCTCGTTAACCTAAGCTGGGTCTAAACACTCCTAATAAGGAAAAAATATATAGATTAAGGCAATGAGATTCAGGGCAGAGGAGAAAGTCCCTTGTCTGTTTTCATGTTGATAATCTCTCTCCTCCCTCCCATTTTAAGCCAAGTGAATATTTACCACTTCACTATATTTAGCTGATCCAATTTTGTTTTCACTCTTATAGTTTTCCTTCTTTTCTACTTTTCATTTCCAAGTTTCCACCCTTCACCCCTTATGTATTTTAATTACTGTTTTAACTATTTTCTCTCTCTTCTTTTTTTTTTTGTTTTCCTGTTTTCCATTTCAGGATTTAGAAAAAGTCCAGTATATGTTCATTTTTCCTAAAATTTGAGAAAATGAACTAATTAGAATCCTACTAACTCTTTTCAGGCATACATTAAACATCTGGCTACAGGGAGACCTCTGATGACATTAAATATTATATAACATTAAATATTGAATATGAATTTGTTCTTAGTCCCTGCTGCCAATCTCCTGTCCTTTTGTCCTCCATGAAAACCCTTTTCCCTACTTATCATCATCACACAGAACCATGTAGCATATGTCTAGTTCAGTTTGAATGCCACAACCATCCCAAAGAAGCTCAGACATCACTCCTGCTCTGTAAAATGTTGTGATGCCAAAAATGAATCCATTCTCCACCTCATAGTGAACTCTGGCTGCTCTTCTTAAGTTTCCAGTGGATTAAATTCTCTTTGATTTTCTACTCCTCTTTCCAAGGGAGGATTGTATGAGACGGTTAATGAGGTCTACAAACTGGTCATCCCCATCCTGGAAGCACATCGAGACTTCCGGAAGCTGACTTCCACGCATGACAAGCTACAGAAGGCCTTTGACAGCATCATTAGCAAGGTAGCCGGGGATCCTGGCCAATAGGTCCTGTTACCTGCCAGCAGGTGACCCTGTGGTGCTTGGCCCTCCTTCCTCTCTAGGGAGTGATTTCCCTTGAGCACATCATTGCTGTAGCTCCCACCTACCAAACAGAAACGGGCTGGGAATAGACAGAGGACCAGAATTCAGACTTTGAAAGAAGGCTACTTGAATTACTTTACAACCAGGAAATGTGAGAATCTTTTAAATTCACTTAAAAGAAGTCCTAGAAAGCTTTCATGGAATTCCTTTTGTTATTATTTCCAAAGCTTATTCCCATAAACATTACATGTTTAAAAGGGTGATTTCTGTTTAAATTAGTCATAGGAATAAAATGCCTTATCACACAACAATAAAAGACTCTCGCCCTTTGCAACCCAGTGGATCCTCATGAATTATATAACTAAGGAAAGGTTTTCTTGTTTTGTTCATCAGGGTCATAAGAGAATGTTTGGAACTTACTTCCGCGTTGGTTTCTATGGATCCAAATTTGGAGATTTAGATGAGCAGGAATTTGTTTACAAAGAGCCTGCAATTACCAAGCTTCCTGAGATTTCTCACAGACTAGAGGTAAGAAAAGTGATTCTGTGCTTGACATTGCATACTTTACAAAAACAAGTTAGAGTGAGTCATTATGAAAAAACTGAAGAGTCCTGGATTCATCATTGATCTCTATATAAGTTTTTCCACATTGCATTTATGATATGAAGGTTTTAGGTGAGATCACGAGGTAAAGAAAGATTTCAATAGTTTTCCCCTAAGATTCTGTGCATGCTTGTCAAAGGTTGTAAATAATATCATGAATACTTATTTTCAAGACCATCCACAAGTCAGTCAATCTCATCTGCTTTCTTATAACCCTCTCCAAATTTTAGCAGCAGTTTTTCATCTTGAAGGTTATCATCTTGACTGTGAAGTAATCTGGCCAAATTACCAAATGACCCCTAGAAAAGGCTGTGGCCATTGTTTTGGTGTCACCGGACAATAATCCCACTTCTGACACAGAGATGCTCCTGCTGATCCAAGGAGCGCCCTCTTGGGATAATCAGAGTCAGTGTCCCATCCCATGGGCTGGCAGCCCAATCCAACCTGCTGTTTACATTTGATCCATAATGCAGCAAATGTAGCAGAAGAGAGCAGCATGTTCTTGGAGAAAAGGCAGGAGAAAAAGGGAAACAGCATAGAGAAAACAGAAAAAAAGACACAGACATTGAAAGGGCCAAGCATTATGAACTCAGGAGGAAAGTCAAGGGATACTACCAAAACGAAACCCTCTCAGGCTGAATAACTGGGGTCCTCTGAACTGCTGACAGTGATTAACCGGAGACTCATTCCTTACGCTTTCTTGCTATTGCTTTGAATTTATGCCCTTTCATGGCTGTAAAACCTAAAACATATTGTTGCCAACTTGCTCCTTATACTACCCATCCACACTAAGTAAGACTTGAATCCTTACTTGACTCAAAGAACCATGGCCCAGGGTGGTTGGGTGACTTGCCCAAAGTCATTCAGCTCATGAGAAGGAGAATTAGCAATTGACACCACGTCACTTGGTTCCCCACTATCGTTCCCTCTGCTTAGAAATAGAAGTATATATTTTGTCTTTCTGTGCACTGTGGTTTCTCAAATTATGGGAAGCCTGGTGACCTTCAAGTTCCTAGGGTAGAGAAAGCAAGAAGTTAATAGTGCCATACCCCTGGAGCTGCTTCAGGAAATATGATGACGTTGGTTGAATTAGAGGCAGGCGTCCATATTATAGGGAAGCATATATCAATTTGCATGCTGGACTTCCTTATATTTTTATTTTTGTCTCAGGAAATGCTGACCTTGCCTCATGAGCTCAGAGGAACTTTCCATAATCAATGAGCAAATTCTCCCGACACTTGTTCCAAACTTACTCCTCTTCTGAGAGACAGAGTTACATTATATTAAAATAACCTTTATAATCATTTGGTTCCTCTCACCTAGGGATTTTATGGTCAATGTTTTGGTGCAGAATTTGTGGAAGTGATAAAAGACTCCGCTCCTGTGGACAAAACCAAGCTGGATCCAAACAAGGTATGGGGAAATTTGCAAAAAATAACCATCCGGCTCTGATTCCCTTTGTCCTACCCCAAGAACATAAGATGACCTCCTTTGTCTGGGCTCTCCAAGTCTATTAAATGCAGCCAGACTTTTTTGTCTAGTGTTCAACTACTGTTTGGTTAGATCTTAAAGAAACCATACTCAGAAGCAGGAACTATAATAGAAGCTACCATTTATTAAACACCAACTGTGTGCCTGGCATTCCTTTAGGCCCCTTACACACATCATTTCATTTCATCCTTCAACAGTCCTTTGAAACAGGTGGTGTTCTTCCTATTTTACAGATGAGAAAACTGAGGTATAGAAAGGTTAAGCAACTTTCCAAGGTCGTGCAAGTGTCAAAGCCAGTACGCAAATGAGGTCTGTCATCCTCATACCCTTAATCACTGCTCTTTACTGCCTTTCCATAAACACTTTAAACTCTCAATTTAAAACATGTTAAAAGATGCAGACTTCTCACCGACAGCGTTTGGTGGTACCCTTCTTTAGGCTGCAGGTGTTCCTTCCAGCCAAGTGCAGGGTCGCTGTGCTGTTGGGGGAAGGATGGAAAAGGCTTGGCCTTCAGTGTCTTCACTTTTCACATGAAGGCGTATTCTGTCTCTCTCTAGACTGGGTGTAGTACAATACAGTTCTGACACTCACCACCTGGAGTTAGTGTCACACTCCACAAAATGCAGGCCCAGTCCCCCACAAGACTGCCCTCACTTCAGACACCAGCCTCAAGTGGGGCCCCCAAGCCACCCACACTTCTGACCAGACAGCTGCAAATTTGGGGGTTCCCACGGTACCTTTCAGGTTACATAACTCACTAGAATGACTCACAGAACTCAGAAAAGTGCTATACTGACAATTACAGTTTAATGATAAAGGGTACACGTAGGGCAAGGTCTGGGAAGGAGCCCAGAGCTTCTATGCCGTGTCATTCTGGAATCCAGGCATGTCACCCTCCAGCAGGTCAATATGTTCACCTACCAGGAAGCTCCACTGAGCCTCGGTGTCCAGAGTTGAATCAATCAGGGTAGGCATGACTGATGAAATCATCAGCCACATTATTCAACTCAGTCTCCAGCCCCCTTCCCCTCCCGGAAGGCCAGGCTAGCCCAAAGTCCCAACTCTCTCATCACATAATTGGTCTTTTTGGTGACCAGCCCCCCCATCCTGAAGCTATCTAGGGACCCACCATGCATGATTCACCACATTAGAGTAACAAAGAGAGTCCTATCACTCGGGAAATTCCAAGAGTTTTTGAGGCTCTGTGCCAGGAAACAGACAAAGAGTAGATATATTCTTTATTATACCATGGGGGGATGCCTTCCTGCTCAGTCCACCTCATAGACAGATATGTTCATGAGAGAGCTTTCTGAGCTGCTAAAATAATGCAAGTTCAAGGTCTTATTAAGCGCTGGGGGACAGAGGAGCAGTTGCCATCTGGCAGGCCTGTAAGAGGAAGAGTCCAAACTCTTCTCTCAGTTCTGTCCTCCAGGATATTAAGAAGATGATGCAAGGAAGGGAGGAACTGGCCAAATTTAAGAGTTTGTTTTTCTACATATTTCAGAAGACTTTCCCGCTTTAGACACATTCCCTAGTCTAGGCTTGAAGCGGTAACTGTGGTAAGAGCTGAGCTGAGCTTCAGACAGGAATGTTTGAGGTCCTTGAAAGATAGGATTGGCGGTGTGCCCACAGTGATCTGTACACAGCTGTGTAGAGTCCCAGGGACGTTCCTGACACAGGGTGCTCTTTTCCCCTCTTTAAAATCCCCAAGGGAGGCTGTGAGAGTTTTAAATGAGAATCTGAAACCAGAATTACAATCAGATTTCATCACACTAAATAGTGCCTTATGGTCTGAGGTCACTGACCTCACCCATCCATTTCAGTGGGTGGGGGTGCTGCAGAGTCTATGGTCATTGTCATTCTTCTTCTTCTTTTTTTAAATTAAAGATTGGCCCTGAGCTAACATCTGTTGCCAATATTTTTTCTTCTTCTTCTTCTCCCCAAGGCCCCCCAGTACATAGTTGTATATTCCAGTTGCAGGTCCTTCTAATTCTGCTGTGTGGGATGCTGGCTCAGCATGGCCCGATGAGTGATGCTAGGTCCGTGCCCAGGATCCAAACAGGCGAAACCCTGAGCTGCCAAAGCAGAGCCCACAAACTCAACCTCTCTGCCAAAGGACACGCCCCCCCCTTTTTTTTAAAGAGGCCTTCTTTCTTAATAAATGCCCTTCTTCATAGTGTGTTTGTGTGTGCACATGTGTGTGTGCATTTTTTTAATGAGGTACATGCAGTAAAATTCACTTTTTTGGTGTTTAGTTCTTTGAGTTTTGACAAACACATGTAACCACCACCAGCACCAAGATATAGACGAGTTCCATCACCCCCAAAATCTTTCCCCATGCCCCTTCGTCATCATTCCCTCCCTCTGCATTCAGCCCCTGATAGTCACAGATGTGTATTCTGTCTTGGTAGTTTTCCCTTTTGCAGAATATATGTAAATAGAATCATACAGCCTTTTGAGTCTGGCTTCTTTCACTTAGCACAATGCATTTGTTATTTATTGCTTTTTATTGCTGAGTGGTATTCTGTTGTAAGGATCTACCATAATCTGTTTATCCCTTCCCCACTTGAGGGACATTTGGCTATTTCTCGTTTTTGTCTATTGTGAATAATGCTGCTATAGACATTTGTGTACAGGTTTTTGTGTAAACATAAGTTTTTATTCTCTTGAGTATACACGTCAGAAGGGGATTGCCAGGTCATATAGTCAGTGTAATTTAACTGTATAAGAAACTGCCAAGGTGTTTTGTCAAGTGGTGTACCATTTTGCCTTCCCACCATCAATGCATGAAAGTTCCCGCTGCTCTAATCCTTGTCAGCACTTGTTATTGTCAGTGTTCTTTAGTTTAGCCATTCTAATAAGTGTGCAGTGGTCATGGTTGTTCTGAAAAGGAAAGTCCGTCTCTTCTGAGGAGCAGTTTGCAAACTTTCATACCAGGTTTCAGTCGCATCAGTTAGCTCTGTGAGCAGGGGACCTGACTTCACACAGACATACTCACCTCTCCTTCTCGCACTCTTTTCTCTCCCTGGGGGTGGAGAGGACAGACGGCTGATGGCGAAGTCTCACCTGATGCTCTCAGCTTCTGTGGCTTTTGTGAACTCAGAGGGGCGGGGCTGCTGCATGGTTCCAGCACGCCTCCCCAGTGTGTCCTGGGTGGTGGTTTGCAGGCTAGCTCATCTCCTCCTCTCCCTGCCTTTTCCCCCTCAGGCCTACATCCAGATCACTTTTGTGGAGCCCTACTTTGATGAGTACGAGATGAAAGACAGGGTAACCTACTTTGAGAAGAATTTCAATCTGCGGAGGTTCATGTACACCACCCCGTTCACCCTGGAGGGGCGGCCCCGGGGAGAGCTGCATGAGCAGTACCGTCGGAACACCGTCCTGACCACCATGCACGCCTTCCCCTACATCAAGACCCGGATCAGCGTCATCCAGAAGGAGGAGGTGATGGCCCCAGGGGAGTGAGCTGGGGACTGAGGCCGCCATTGAATGAGTGGGCCTGCGTGACCTCCCGGGGCGACACACAGACCTCCTTCATGCTCCTTCTTGGCAGACTGGAGTGAAAATCTAAAAGGGCCACACTTGAAATACAGCGATAGGTGTTATCCTCTCCCCCTCGTGGTGCCAGAAATCCTGTTCAGGCAGCTACATGTTTTATAGCACTACTTTATATGTAAATATTTTATATTTTAAAGTTATATCTTTAATATAAAATATTTACGTAATTTTAATATTTATATTTTAATGATATATCTTATGAAATATGTATTTAAATTTTGAATATTTTATACTGTCTTTTTACATATTTAAAAGGTGATACAGGCATAGTTGTTAATTATTAGAGACAGGAACAGCAAAGAGTAGCTCCAATGAGTCGGTGGTGGTGCACTGGAGGAAGGGCACCATGCACGGTAGAGAGGAGGCCAGCTGACTTCTGGTCCCAGCTTCCTCCTGTGGCTTTGTGCAAGCCACTTATCTTCATTCAGTTTCCTCATCTATCCATTGGCAGGAAAGATCCCTTTCTCTTCTCTGGTTCTATGTAGAGTGCAAGACTTCTAATCCATTGTAATGAGACTGACCAAGAAAGTATATCAAGGAGCCAGCCCTGTGGTGTAGTGGTTAAATTTGTACACTCTGCTTTGGCAGCCTGGGGTTTTGGGTTTGGATCCCAGGCGTGAACCTACACACTGTTCATCAAGCCATGCTGTGGTGACATCCCACATACAAAATGGAAGATTGCCACAGATGTTAGCTCAGCCACAATCTTCCACAAGCAAAAAGAAGAGGAAAATTGGTAACAGATCTTAGCTCAGGGCCAGTCCTCCTCACCAAAAAAAAAGAAAAAGAAAGTATCCCAAGCCACAGAGTCACTCAAAATTAGACATACTATAAACATTTTATTTTTTAAAAAAAAACACATAGATGTACATTTATTTGTCGTTCATTTTATATAGGGCCTCAGCCTTCTCTGTGATTTTGGGTTAGCTGGTCACAATTAGCATTGTCTTGCTTGTATAAACCCCACCCATAATGCATTGTCCATGATTACCAGTTTTGGTTTCTATAAAGCAGAATGAGAGCTTAAAGATCTTTGTTAAACAATGGGAGAGCAGAATCCTTCTGGATTTTTATTATTTTTTTGCCTCTAGCCTTTTACAGTTGTCTTGCGCACACTTAATATGACAGGAATCTTTATAGCAACTCACTTTCATGACATCTAGCCCAAGCATTCAGTGTGGTTTTCATAGAAACAACTCCTTTTCTTTCCACACCTGTAGTTCATCAGTTTATGCATTATTTAATTAGATTAGGTCATTAAAATAACAAGTATAGCATGCATAATCAAGTTGGTGAACAAACACAGATAAATTATGGTGAGTACACACCTCATCGGGCAGGAGCAGAAGTCCCATCAACAAGAGTGTTGAGCAACCACATCAGAGAGTGGGGTTCACAGAGGGCAAAGAAAGCCTGAATAGTGGCTCAGTCAAGAGGAGATTGGTTTAGAAGGCATCTGCTGTGTTCTTATTGTTCGGACTTTTGAACACTAGGACATGTAGGCATAGCACAGAAAGAAATTCATGGTCCCAGTAAGAGTCCTCACAATTTTTCTTGGCCATCGGTAGTTCCCTGAGAACCTCAGTATATTAGTTGGCTGGGGCTGCCACAACAAAGTACCACAGACTGGGGGGCCCAGACAACAGAAATTTATTACCTCACAGTTCTAGAGGTCAGAAGTCAAAAATCAAGCTGTCAGCAGGGTTGGTTCCTTCTGAGGGCTGTGAAGAAAGGATCTGTTCCAGGCCTCTCTCCTTGGCTTGTAGATGGCCACCTTCCCTCTATGAATGTCTCTGTGTCCAGATTTCCTCTTCTAATAGGGACATAGGTCCTATTGGATTAGGTCTCATCCGAATGACCTCTTTTTAATGTGGTTACCTCTGTGAAGACCCTCTCTCAAATAAGGTCAAATTTTGGGGGACTGAGGGTTAGGAATTCAACATACGAATTTTGAGGGGACATCACTGCACCCATAACATTCAGGAAGGACCATACCTCAAACCACCAGAACTTAGCAACTAGTAGATTGACCCTTACAAGAATTCTATTTACTAGGAATTCACCTTAACGGTGAGTTGGAGAAGGCACACACGTTGCCAAAAATCTTGTTTTATGGTGGAAGAAATTATTGGAAGAATATCTTCAATATTATGGAAGAAAATATTGAATGCTGTACTTCCAATAGCTTTCCCAATTATAAGTTGAGTAATATGTTCAATAATAGGAAAGGAAAACCAACAGTGTAGAAAGGACATGGATTTTGAATGTAGACATCATTTTGATCAAATTTTGATCTCCCTACTTACTCCCTGTGTCATTTTGTGGCACTTAATTAACCTTACAAATCCTCCTTTGAGTATAAAATGGAGAGAATGTGGACATTGTTTAAAGGAGAAAATAATAAATGTATGTAAAGTTGCTGGAACATAATAAGTTCTCGAAAAATGTTAAGCCCTTCCTTCTTAACCTATCCAGATTATTTTAAGTTACTCTGAAAGCCTCCTTAGCTGCTTCTTCAAATCCAGGTGCCCTCTTCATCATAGCTCCAGGTTTGTCCATGGCTTATCAGACCACGCAATAATTTCCCTACATTTGTGTCTCATGTTCAGTTTGTTTTGACACCAATCGAAGTTGCCATTGAAGATATGAAAAAGAAGACCTTGCAGTTAGCGGTTGCCGTTAACCAGGAGCCCCCTGATGCCAAGATGCTTCAGATGGTGCTGCAGGGCTCCGTTGGAGCTACTGTAAATCAGGTGAGCAAAAGCAGCCAGTGGCAGCTCCTCTGGTTCTTGGTACTTTGATTTTTATTATATGTCTGCGCCCTCCCTCCTGGAGGTTGATGAGGAGTCTGGTCAGCATACAAGTGATGTTCCTAAACTTAGACTGAACACTTGAGGTTTAGAGGACTTTGAGGAGGCCTCTTCTGCTTCATGTAGCAACCCAAGGTAGAGAAGAAATCCTGGAGATGAGTGGACCATGTCTAACGAGTACCATTTTCTTGGAGAAGTCTTCACTCGGCCCCAGACCTGGCAATATGATCCAGATCTGGGGTCCCATTGAAGAGTGCTTCATCGTGCCCAATTTAGGCAGAGTTGTTGCAGGCCTGGAGACTAATTGAAGAATGCCTGTAGGAGACAGGGGAAACGTCTACAACATCCAAGCCCTGGGTCAGTCACCAAGGAACCCAGCATGCCAGTGGCCTTGCTAACCAGGAGTGACCTGAGATCAGGCTTCTTAGGCCACTTAAAACCAGACTGGACCTTCTCAGATCTATTTGAATCCTAACTCCCAAGCTTAGCGTGCAACTGAACCAGTCTCACATGGAGGGAGTGCTAGCTTAGTACTCTCTGTTCAGTGTGCCTCCTTAATTTCAGAACTAGGTCTGCTCTTGTCCACCTCCACACTCAAAAACTCAGTGAGTACCATGACTCTTCCCTCGCTCAGCACAACTGGACGCCCCTGCAAAAACTTGTGTCTGTGTAGCATCAAGGGAACAGAAATAGCAGAGAAGAAAAATGGCTATTATATTTCCAAGACCAGAACATATTAGGAAGCTTTTGCTTTTATAAGTTCCTTCCATTGATGAAAATGGAAGACTTTCTAAAGGCACAACCATGGACTACCTATGTACTATCCATATATCTGACTCAAGCCAGCATGAGTTACACAAAATGGTGCTTGCCATTTGGGCAACTAGAAAAGTGAATATGAATGGATGGATCAAGACAATCCCCATTTTCAGAAAAGCAACTCAAAGCTTTGATGTAGTAGTATTACCTTTATATATGAAGGAAAACCTATTATTAGTATTTAATTAAGAAAATACATCTATACTTCTGAGTATTCTTCTAAAACTACAGACTCCTCCTAAGGAATCAAAGTTTTCCTGAGATGTTCAAGACCCTCCTTGATTTTTTGTTTTGGTCAAACTAACTTCAAAATTAAATGTTCAAACTAAAAAGTCACTCCAACATTTTATCTCAAGTAATTTAATTTTTTTCTAACGTCAGTATTGTTTTTACTTTTTCCATCAGGGACCACTGGAAGTAGCCCAAGTATTTTTGGCTGAAATTCCCGCTGACCCAAAACTCTATCGACATCACAACAAGTTGAGATTATGTTTTAAGGAATTCATAATGCGGTAAGAAGGACAATGACTGGGAATTCAGTACAGCTGTGCTTCTCAAAGTGTGGTCCCCAGATCAGCAGCTTCAGCATCACCTGAGACATTTGCTAGAAAGGCCAATTCTTAGGCACCAACCAGACCTACGGAATCAGACTTTCCAGAGATGGGCCCAGCAACCTGTGGCCTAACCAGCCCTCCAGGGGATTCTGATGCATGCTCTAGTTTGAGAACCCCTACAGTAGAGCAGTACTACTTACAGTCCTGATACATAGCTTCAACTGTAAAGTGCTCTCATGTTCACCATCTCACATGTGCGTCACAATCACATTGTGAAACAGGTATTATCACCATTCTCGTTTTAAAAAAGAGGCAATGGAGGTTCAGAGATGGGAGGTGATTTTACTTAAGGTCACACAGCCAGTTAGTAGCAGAGTTGAGTTCAAACCCAGGTCTTGTGAATTGAAATAGCCCACACTTCCATCCACGTACTGATATTCCACTGATGTGTAAGAGTCTCAGAGGCTCTTGGCATTGGCAGTCTTTGTAATTTCCCATATCATGAAAGAAGCTATTTTTAGAAATGTAAAGATAGACACTGCCTCAAATTGGGAGATAAAGGCAAGATTCTAAAACTGGGCTTTTTCAAAGGTACCATCTCTCTGGCAGTTCCCATTGTCAGGCAGCCCTCATTTCTGTCCATGAATTCTGCAAGGGAGCTGGCTCCAGGAGCAGCCTGTCCAGCCTGGATAGGAAGCCAGTCTTTGGGCAATGTCTTGCAAGCTATTGCAATACCAACAGGTGTATTGGGTTTCCTGTGGCCCTAAAAGGAATGATTTTGAAGAATGTGATGGCATTTCATCCATAAGAGAGAAGGACATCAGAAAAATGTGTACCAATATTTCTTTTCCTGCAGAACCTTGGAGCAGCATGTAAAATATGGGAACATGCTACAGATGGGGATAAAGTAGGCTAAAAGTTAGAGTTTGCTAAATTCAGTGAAAACTCATCAGAACGCTAGTTTTGGGTGAGGTTAGAGATACCTCCTCCTTCACACGCTTTGGTGAGATGGATGCAAATTTGCTGTGTACAGAGACACCCTTGGTCCTGCAGTAAATAGCAGCTGCTTAGTTATAAGGAGTGTCCATGTGGGCATATGCACACATACATGCACACAGATTATGTTTATTAATGTTTTGGTATTTGAATTGTTTCCTGTATTTGCTAGCAATTCTGACATTACACAAAAGCTAGATTTTCTTTAGTAAATGATGCATTTTCATAGAACAAAAGGCTAGAAAAGTATTGGGAATTTTTAAAGATCTATTTACTTTCCACACATCTTCAATTAAAATTAGTTATGGTTGAAGGTCCCTGAAGTTGGCAGTGGCCTGGGCCTCTCTGGCCCTCTGAAAGGACTTATGAAATGTTTAATGAGCAGGTACTATGACCCAGGTATGACATTAGTTGTGGGAATACAGGATCTGGGTGTGCCTCTGTTCCTGACAAAAGGATACATATCTGCTTGGCCAAATAATAACACAAGGCAGCACAGGCTAAGAACTGTTAAGAGTGCACTAAATATGGGGCCGGTCCCGTGGCTGAGTGGTCAAGTCTGTGCGCTCTGCTTCGGCGGCCCAGGGTTTCGCTGGTTCGAATCCTGGGCATGGACCCGGCACCTCTCATCAGGCCATGCTGAGGTGGCATCCCTCATGCCACAACTAGAAGGACCCACAGCTAAAAATACACAACTATGTACCAGGGGGCTTTGGGAAGAAAAAGGAAAAATAAAATCTTTTTTAAAAAGTGCACTAAATATACGGTTATAGAGTTCAGAAATCTAAATAGTCAGTTGCAGGCTGGAGTGGCTGGGGAAGGCTTTGTGGAAAACATTACTTAAACTTCATCTTCAAGATATAGGTGGAAGAATGGAGATAGCAGGAAGAGGGAGCCATTACTGGTAAAGTGACCGACATGACAAGACTCAGGCCGGGTGTCCACAATGCCCCTGGGCTCCTCTGAGTTGGCAAGAGCAGCGTGTTCTCGTGAGCATGCTAGGACAAGGAAGAAAGACAGTAGTGTTGGTAAATGGGGCTCTGAATAGAGTTTAAATGTAAAAGGAAGCTTGTTAAGAGAAGCCGTGATTTTTCTTAGTTAAAATGTACTTATAAAATCGTTACTGAACACACATTTCTAATTAGCTCCAGCCCCAGGACAAGTGACTACAAAGAGGACTAGGGCTGAGTCAAACTGTTCCAGGCAAGATACCTACCCGGCAGCAGGTTTTCCAGGGATGGTCCTTTAACAAAGTCATGCACTAGACTTTGGATGGTGATTCTATCTTTCTCCCCAGATGGCCTGGAAAAATACTGGATTTCCAAAAGCAAATTCACCATTTAAAACGTTCTCCAACCCTTCTATTGTTGATTCCCATGGGAAACCAGGCTATCAAACCAACTTCTCCACTGCCAGTTGGGATGCCCCATTATTCTAGGAAAGCCACAAGAATATCTATCAATGCTTCTCAAACTTCACTGTGCAAACAGATGACCTGGGAATCTTGTCAATGCACATTCTGATGGAGCAGGTCTGGGTGGGCCTGAGACTCTGCATTTCTAACAAGCTCCCAGGTGATGCTGATGCTGCTGGATGGGGCTGAACTTTGAGGAGAGGCTGTAAAGCTGCTTGATTGCCTCCCTCTCGCATGTTCTCTTCTTCCTCACCACCCCCCCAGTGGCTTAATCCCTCAGGCCATGCCTATTGTCACTCACCTCTTTTTCCTTCGCTTTCCTCCCAGCAAAACAGCAACCGTGCTCTAACTGCTTCCCTCTTGAACTGACTATAGATGTCAGTTCATTCTTTCATTCAGCAGTCACTTACTGAGCCCATACTGTGTGCCAGGCACCGGGCTACACACGTGCAAGGATGAAGTCCCAGTACAAATGGGACAAGGCTACAGGCAAACCATGCTGCTGCTCACTGTGTCACCTCCGAGGGCAACTAGAGGTTGACTTCCCTTCCACTTTGCTTCACATAGATCACAGGTGGTGGGAGAGATTGTGGTGAAGGTTGCATAACTGTATAAATCCGCTAAAACTCATCAAACTGTACACTTGAAATGAGTGACGGTGATGGTCTGTAAGCTAGACCCTCAGTACAAGCAGGTGAGGAAACCTTCCTTTCCCTGTTGCTTAACTGCTTCTCAAGTCCATTCAAGTTACAGGTTGTTAATGACTAGGGTGACTTTTTTTTCCCAGCAATTTTATTGAGAACATAGTGGTTTATAACATAGTGTAATTTCGGGTGTACATTGTTATTTATCAATTTCTGAATACACTTTATGGTGCTAACCTCTAGTAATCTAATTTTTGTTCGTCACCATATATATGTGCCCCTTTATCCCTTTTGCCCACACCCCAACCCCCTACCCCTCTGGCAACCACTAATCTGTTCTGTTTAGCCATGTATTATTTATCTTACACATATGAGTGAAATCATACAGTGTTTGTCTTTCTCTGTCTGGCTTATTTCGCTTAACATCATACCCTCAAGGTCCATCCATGTTGTTGCAAATGGGACAGTTTTGTCTTTTTATGGCTGAATAGTATTCCATTGTATATGTGTGTGTGTGTGTGTGTATATATATATATATGTACACCACATCTTCTTTATCATTCATCAGTTGATGGGCACTTGGGTTGCTTCCACATCCTAGCTATTGTGAATAATACTGCAGTGAACATAGGGGTGCATAAGTCTCTTTGGATCACTGATTTCAAGTTCTTTGGATAAATACCCAGCAGTGGGATAGTTGGATCATATGGTAGATCTATTCTTAATTTTCTGAGGATACTCCATACTGCTTTCCATAGTGGCTGCACCAGTTTGCACTCCCACTATCAGTGTACGAGGGTTCCCTTTTCTCCACACCCTCTCCAAAACTTGTTGTATTTTGTCTTGGTAATTATAGCCATTCTGACAGGTGTAAGGTGATATCTCATTGTAGTTTTGATTTTCATTTCCCTAATAATTAGTGTTGTTAAACATTATTTCATGTGTCTGTTGGCCATTTGTATATTTTCTTTGGAAAAATGTTCATATCCTCTGCCCATTTTTTGATCGGGTTGTATGTCTTTTTATTGTTGAGTTGTATGAGTTCTTTATATATTTTGGAGATCAACCCCTTGTCGGATAAATGATTTACAAATTAGTGTAACTATTTTGTCAAGTTATTTGCGCTGTGAATTTTCTCCCCCAGCCCTGCTCTCAGACAGCTGCGGTGGCGCAGGGGGGGAAGATATCTGGTGTTGAACAGCTCTCAGGTTTTCTCTGGAGTGAGCTCCCACTTCTCAGCAAATTTGGGCTGTCCGTCGATAAGCCCAGATTTCCAAGGCGAACACAGTGAGCCTTGCAATGCTGATTGCTAATACTGGAAATATACCCTTGCCAGGTGCACTGAGCTAGGTCCCGCCACTGGGCAGTGGCCTTTCTGACTCAGCTGTGGTGGAACGGGATACAGCCATAACGAACCTGGCAGGCTGACCTGCTGCGGCTGATGCTTATCCAGCCAGGCCTGGGCTCTGCAGATGGGTGCCAAGTTGGGACCTCAATCCCTTCCTGCCTTTTGCTGAGATAAGAAAAAGCACCTGACGGTTTCAGAAGCCAAGATGGAGAGAGACAACATTCTCCTTCCCTCCTCTGCAACCTGTGCCGGTTTTCTTCTTCTTACGTTTCTGTCTTAGTCAGCGTGGGCTGCTAGAATGAAATACCTTAGACTGAGTGGCGTGAACAACAGACATTGATTTCTCACAGTGCAGAGGCGGGGAAGGCCAAGATGAAGGTGCTGGCAGATTTGGTTCCTAGGGAGAATGCTCTTGCTGGCTAGTAGTGGCCACCTTCTCACTGTGTCCTCACACAGCAGAGAGGAAGAGGAAGCAAGCTCTCTGAGATTTCTTCTTACAAGGGCACTGACCCCATCATGGCCTGATTTAAACCTAAATTCCTCCCCTAAATACCATCACATGGGGGTTAGGGCATCAACATGTGAATCTTGGGGACACATACATTCAGTCCATAACATTACCTGCACTTTCTTCTTCCTATAAAGACTAAATGATTTTTAAATTCATTTTTATCTTTAAATAAGAGAGCAGTAGGCAGACGCCATCACAGGCTGCCTTTAAGAGAAGCAGTTTCGGATGTCCCCAGACAGGGCTCCACTGCACGTGTGGTCAGAGTCAAAAAGCAGGGGATGGAGGGGTGGTACGTTTAAGCTGGAGCTAAGGTCTGTGAAGAGGCAGGAGAGGGAATTTGCTCAAGTGGCCAATGGAAAACCAAATGTGCATGGAGTAGGTGGAAAGAGAAGCAGTAGGTGGAAAGAGAGCTGAATATTTGGTGGGAAAACAAGATCTTAACTATCATGAGGGCTGGCTCCGAAACAGGTCAATTGTGGGGACACATGAATGACTTTTGTCACTTTTCCAGGGTCACAGAGACCTGTATTAGTGGGCCAACGACGCTAGACAGAAAATTGAGAGCCCACCTTACACACACGCATGGCTCTTCTGCCTCTTCATGCCCTCTGTAATGATTCTCGAGAGAAAAAAATCCATTTCTGTTACAGTGTGATTCCATCCTCCTCTCTTGGGCCTCTCCCTCCCAACTCTCTCCAACAAGCCCTTGGTCCTCAGGGCTTGTCCTTGCCCTCTTGCTTTGGGAAGGGGGCCCCGTGCCCAGGGGTTATTGGGACTGATACCAAATTAGAAAATATTATACAATCACTGGAACCCCAGGGCTCGGCGACTCTTCAGGACAGAAGCCCAGGGCCTGCAGGAGGTTGATGCCAGTGTAACGTGAACCAAGCATGAAGGACTAGCCTAGTCTGATCTGGGGACCCCCCGCCCCCCGCCTGGGTTCTAGTGTGTTCAGTAGGCCCTCAGAGCCTGCTTCCAGGTGTCAGATGTGAGACTGGACGCCTTCCCAAGCCCGTAGCCCAATCTGGCCCCACTCCCTTCCCACATCTGGCCTTAGGAGGAGGAAAAAGAGCCACTGTACCTTCCCCCAGGGAGGCAGCCACACAGGCCCCACCAGGGGAGGTAGAAGTGGCTCAGGGGATGGCAGGAGGGCCCAGCTGCCGAGCTCCTGGTCTGCCCTGGGGTGCCCCACAGTGCTGTGCACTCTCGGTCTCACGTGCTTCCCCATCTGCAGTGACGGGTGCACACTGGACAATGGGCTGTAACCCCACTTGGCTCCAGGAAAGGCAGGCAACATTGACTGGGCGGCCCTCCCTGGTGGCAGTGGCTCAGCTAAGTCCTCACACACCTAACATGGTTTCATCCTCATAAACCAGTTTTATAGATGAAGGAAGTGAGGCTGAAGGAGGTTATGATTAGCCTAAGGTCACACAGCATATAAGTGGCAGAACCAGGATTTAAACTAGTCTTCCATCGGGACAGGCTGCCCTTGGGATCTGGGGTTTGGTAGAGGTCGGGCTGGGAGTGAAGAAATGAAAGGGACAAGGTTGGAGAAAGCCACTGGAATGTGCCTGGCGGAGGTGGCTATGCCCATGGACTCTAACATCTACTGCAGCTCTTCCTGTGGGGGGGCCAGATATTCCTTTGGTGTCCGGCTCCCAAATAAGCCTTCCTTACCTTAAGGGCCTGGAGCATATACATGACTCCCGTCATGGGGGGGGCGGGGGGGGGGGGGCAATTCCTCTCTGTCAGATTCTCCGCTCATTCCAGTAGCCATGTTTTTCAATGGACCCTGAGTGGACACTTGCTAGAAGGTTATCAGGATGAAGCTGAGAAAGGCAGAATACTACAAATTGGGGCGAGACCAAGGCCATATGCCTGAATTTTAGCTAGAAAGGTCAGTGCCCTCCGTAGGCAGTATTTGTGGTGTTGGGGTGAGGAGTGTGGGCTCTTGAGCCAGCTTGCCTGGGTTCAGCTATCTACTCTGCCTTAATTAGCTGTGTGACCTTGGGCATGGAGCCTCAGTTTTCCCAACTGTAAAATGGGAACAATAATGGGAACTACTTCTTAGAGTTAGTGTCAGGATACAATGAGTTAATACACAGAGCTTAGAATAGGGCCTGGCACATACTTAACCACTACGCCACCAGGCCAGCCCCTAGAGATTGTTTTATTTGTGGGTTGGGCATCGCCATGATATCTCCAGGGTTCTTAACCATTTTTTTCATATTTTTAACTTATATATCCCTTTAGTGATTTCCTTAGATCTGTTGTATAATTCATGAGTTCTCTAGTTGTATCTAGTTGATTGTTTAACCTGTCCGTTGAGATATTTCTCTTTGTCTCAGTGACTAGGTTGTAAAGGAAAGAGACTTAACAATCTGATTTCGATATAGAGACTGTCTGCCTCTCTGAGGTTTGTACCATAAGATGCAGTGGGGCTACTGCGACATTGGTCCGGGAGTACCGGGATCCTGGACTTCCATCTGACTCTGCAGTGTGACTCTGGACAGGGCACCTCACCTCCTTCATCTTAGTTTCATCAACTATGAAAAACAAGGGACTGGAATATAAAATCTCTCATAGGCCATCATTCTCACAGTGAACAAATAGTTTCTGCATTCAGACTGAGCCGATCAGGAATAATAATAAAAATGTGTTCTAGATTTTAGCTATGTGCCAGCACTCTGCTAAGCATTTTATATGTTTAACTCACTTAATCTTTACAATAACTTATGAGGTAGGCTCTGAGCATTTAACCCAGTCTAGGGCGCATAGTGAGCAATCAGTATAAGCTAGCTAGCTCTTATTGCTTCTGATAACAGAGACAACAGAGAGTTTAATTAATCTCCCAAAGTTTTCAGAGTAGACATCCCCAAGTCAGCAGTCAGCTTCTTCAGGCCTCTTGTAGTCCGCCAGTGTCACAAACCTGGGCCTTGAAGTCATCCTGAAACTGATATTATTTTATATGTGGTGGTAGCTTAGAACTATTAGTTAAGAAGCAATAAAAAATGTGAAGGGGTGATGTAGATTTCTCAGGATTCAAAGGCTGTACGTCTCCCCTTCTACCTCTTCCTTGAAGGGTTTGATAGGCAACCTTAAGTATCCTACAGTTTGCTTCAATTAATGTCAAACTTAAAAGATAGGTGGAAATCCAGTTAAGCTCCTGGCTGAGTTAAATCAGGTCCTTCTTCTACAGCAGGGTAATTCTGTGATGAAGCTGTGGTCGTAGGTTTATTTTTGCCTAGGCCAGGTAGCTTTCCCTGCCCCATAGTCACGTTCCACTCTCCTCACCTTTGACTGTCATCCTGAAAATGTGTCCAGTGGTAATAGGGAGGATTTGGTAACCAGGTCTGGTGAGTCCCATAACTTAATCCAAAGCTAGCACTACTGCTAGGAAAACAGTTTAAACCACATTCATCACCAGAATCCTATTCATCTGAAAGACAATAGAATTATTACTAATTATTGCATATCAGCAAAGTTTCAGCTATTATGTTGTCCCTTCCAGGCTTGTTGATTTGTAAGTTCCCTTGGGTAAAACAGTATAAAATAAAAGGCAAAACTTTATCATGTTTAAATAATGTAATTTTCTTCTTTGGTATATACCATATTATGTGGGAGACCATGGAAACACTAGGCTGTCCACAAGTTAGACAAACACAATGAGCTTTAAAGATTTTATCTTTAACACCCTGCAGTGTTGCCATGGTGGGGGTAGGTATAGATCTGTTTTCATTGATTAGAGGATTTGTGTCTGTTTTCAATTCTGGAAAATTATCAGCTATCTCTTTGCATATTGCTTCTTACTCATTTTCCATTCCCTTATAGAGTCTTTCTTTTTATTATTATTTTTTAAATTTTTTTTGGTGAGGAAGATTGTCCCTGAGCTAACATTTGTGCTAATCTTCCTCTATTTTTTGTATGTGGGACGCCACCACAGCATGGCCTGACAAGTGGTCTGCAGGTCCGCACCTGGGATCCAAACCTGTGAACCCCAGGCCACTGAGGCAGAGCATGCAAACTTAACCACTGCACCACCGGATCAGCCTCTAGAAATTCTTTTAGATGTGGGTTGGGCATCTCCGTGATATCTCCAGGGTTCTTAACCATTTTTTTTATATTTTTAATTTTTATATCTCTTTAGTGATTTCCTTAGATCTGTCATCAAGTTTATAAATTCTCTAGTTGTGTCTACTTTGTTTAACCTGTCCATTGAGATTTTTCTCTTTGTTTTAGTGACTAGATTTTAATTTCTAGAAGTGCTATTTTGTTCTTTCTGAAATTTTCCTGATCTCTCTTCTCTTACTGTCACATTTTTTTAAATCATGGATTTTGTATCTTTGATTACGTCTCTCTATCAACTTTGGTCTGCACATTGTTCTATTATCTCTAATTCTTATTGGCTAATTCTTCTGCTTGTTGCATTTATTGGTTCTCCCTCGTGTTGTTTTCCTCCTATGGTTCGTAATTTTTTCTCGTGAGCTCATTTTTGGCAAGGGTCACTCTTTCTGGGTGGTCTCTGGGCCCTGATTGAGAAAGCATTCCTCCAGAACTTTACGTTTATTTCAGTCTGAGCCCTAGGGATTTCAATAATCTTGGTCTGTTTTCCTTTTTTTAATATCTCACTTTGGAGTACCCACAACAGAGGAATGTAAACTTGTAACTCATACCCGCATGTGGTGCAAGCCTAGAATTTCAGTTTCTCAGGGTGACTTTCTTTCCCATTAATGGCCCCAAACTGATAGCAAGCTTCCATTCTACCTGTCTGGACCATTTTCAGCATTTTTCTAGACCCTTTTTCTAGATGGAGTAGCTTTTCAAGGCTCTGAACTATATGCAGGTGGCCTATCCAGAGGCGCTCTTGGCCCTGGCCAAGGCTGCATCACTTATCTTGTGAGGGCATTGAAACCACTCCACCTTCCCCCAGCCTGCAGGACCTATATGCAATCTTAAAGTCCTAACGGGCAGTCCTTGTGACAGCTGCCATGCCACCAGCTCCTGCCCTCACTCTGAGTGTCTTCTTCCTTCCTGGCACCTGGGATTTCTCTTTCTCTTTTAACAAAGTTTTGCTGTGCTTTCCCAGCACTTCCATGCTGTCTGGCAGGAGGAGGCTGGATGGCATCTGCTCCACCTGTCATGTTGCCATAAATCCCAGAGAGTTTTGTAAGTGGAACAGGCTCCATTCTGCAATGACCTGAGTTTGAATCGTGGGTCCACTACTTCCTCACGGCGTTATCTTGGGCGAGCGACCTAATATTTCTGAGCTTCAAGGACAAAATAGAGATAAACGCTGACTTTCTGGGTTTGTTGGGGAAATTAACCAGATAATGCATGTAAAACTCCTTGAATAGTGCCTGGCACATAGCAAGTCAGAGCATCAACATCAGCTAAGCAACCTTTCAAAAATACAGATTCCGGGGTGCTGCCCTTTAGATTCGTTAAGTCTAAGGTAGGGCCCAGAAATCTGCATTTTGAAAAGCTCCACAGGGGATCCTGACAGGCCATCAAGTTTGCAAACATTCCTAGGGGTACTCAAGAAATGTTAATAGTGTCAGCAGCCCACATTTCTAAGCACTTCGAACTCCTATGAAATAAAACCTCATTTTCCCCCGACCCTGGTCTTTGCATCCTAGATGCGGTGAGGCTGTAGAGAAAAACAAGCGTCTCATCACGGCGGACCAGAGGGAGTATCAGCAGGAACTCAAAAAGAACTACAACAAGCTGAAAGAGAACCTCAGGCCAATGATCGAGCGGAAAATTCCAGAACTCTACAAGCCTATATTCAGAGTTGAGAGTCAAAAGAGGTAAAAACCGGGCAAAGGAGGATAAGCATAGGGCCTGGGGCCCGGTGGACAGCGCATGCTCTGCTGTGCTCACTCTGTGAGCTGCGGAACCTCCAAGGGGTGGGAGCGGGCCTGCCCACCGAGTGCGATTGGTCCTGCTCCCATCCTTCACCTCCTGGCCCTTGTCCTTGACCTCCCCAGACCCTTCATGTTGGCCTTCTGCCAGCTGTCTTCCCAGGGCCGAACCTGAAGGGATCGCAGAACCTTCACTTATTTACTTATTTACTGAATTCCCCATGACTGATAGCCTTCTCTAGTGGGTGATTTTTCCCCCCTCCCTCTCTTTAAAAGGCTAATTGATCTTCTTACCTCTGTTCTCCCTCCGTCCTTAATTTCAGAGACTCCTTCCACAGATCCAGTTTCAGGAAATGTGAAACCCAGTTGTCACAGGGGAGCTAAGAAAAGCTGTCTTCATCCGTGAAGATGGAGGCCCCGCAAGTTGGAAAAGGACTTGTTGGTACTTAAAACATCGGACATTTGCCACGTAGGACAGACCACATGCACCCTGATGAGACAGCGTTCCAGAAGCTTTGAGATCTAAGTGACCATGGGCATTACACCCAAACAGGGTGTGAAGAGATTTTGGCTATACTGGGCAATGCAGCTGGTGGAGGATGGTTAATCAGGGGCACCTATGTATTTATTAAAGCATGTTTTTTTTTAACAATATTGTACAAAACAAGGCATAAACAGCATCTCCTGCAGAGTGGTCCGTCATTGTCTACCCAAGAGATGACTTCCTCTGGCCCAGATTTGAATTTACGGGATAAACCCAAATTGCAGGAGGGAAAATGGAAAAGTTGCCCACCAACCTCTTCAGAGTAAATGTCACTGATCCCCTCTATATGGGAAAGGAGGGTGAGCTTGCAGGAGTGCAAACATCTGGGAGGGGAGGCCTAACTAGAAATCTAAAAATCATGGTGGTTGGAAATTTGGGGATAGATTATTTGTGAACTCGTTACCCTTTTGGTAACAGTGGACTAATTGTT
This sequence comes from Equus quagga, assembly GCF_021613505.1. Taxonomy (NCBI): domain Eukaryota; kingdom Metazoa; phylum Chordata; class Mammalia; order Perissodactyla; family Equidae; genus Equus; species Equus quagga. Next base: position 103,461,206 of record NC_060272.1, read on the forward strand.
GTATAGTTATTTTTGCTTTATTGTTATTGTTATGTTAATTTAACGTGTTTATAGAGGAAGACACTCAAAGCACTGATTTATGAGATACATGGTACTCTGAGTGGTCAGCCAAAAGTCATAGATGCCGCATTTACTTCAGTTGAAATGATTCTCCCATAATGCTTTGCATTTTTTCTTATGCTCACTCTTGCTCACTCTTTTTCTCCTCCTCCTGGGACCAAGTTTATTTTTATAAAAGGATAGTATCTCTGCTCTCATTTCAGAACATTGTGCTGTCCATCAGCATGTGTACATTACCTACAGAATATATTCAGCTTTGAATTCTCTTGACAATGTACTTTAGGAGAAAGATGAACAAAGTTATTATTTGAGAATTAAATTATATATTTTTAATATGACTGATTGCCCTGACTGGTACGAAAAATGTAATAAGAATTGTAAGCAAAATGTTTCCCTTTGCAACTCGTGTTTTTATTTTGACAATTCAGTGTTTTGTAAAGTACTTAACAGAAGAAAAAAGATGCATAATCCTGGCCTTGGTCAAACACTGCTATCCAGGGGCATTCCTCATATGCAATATTTAATCTTGGTAGTCCTGAGAGAAAATTTAATTTGGATATTCTAGAATTTTTTATTTATACCATCAGGTATGCATGAATTTATATTCTGAAAGAGGAATTTTTTTTAATTACTAAAGTTGAAGTGCCAAACTTTTTGTTTTTTAGGCCTTTCTAAAGTGTATTATACACCTCACTGCTTTCTTAAATGAGTGCACGTGACATTCTTTAATTCCGAATGTTATTCAGCATCTTCTGTGTGGGAGATACTGGGTGAGACCAAAGTCAAAAAACATTGTCACTGCCTTCCAAAGTCACTCAGTTTAGTGAGGAAGAGCATCAATATGTCTGTAGCCATAACACCCAGCAGACTGGGACAGTCCTTGTGGAAGTAACCTTCTCTAAGTAACTCAAAGATGCCCATTATTATCAATCCCTATTACATTCTGCACTAAAACAATAAGGATTAGGTGCTAAATTTACTCTCTCTTGTGCCACCGTGGGTACCTCTTGCTTCACAAGTGCAGGAACTGTTTACCGCTGCATTCCCATCCCCTAGCCCAGTGCTCAGCACACAGAAGACAATAAATGTTTGTCGAATGACTAAACGAATGAATGAGTGGGAGTAGACCTGCTTCTAGAACAGCACTGTCCAACAGAAATATAATGCAGGCCACATACATCATTTTAAATTCTCTAATAGCCACGTTAAAAAGAATCATAAAAATAGGTGAAATGAATTCTAGTAATATATTCTGTTCAACTCGATATATACAAAATATTATTTCAACATGTGATCAATATAAAAAATTATTGAGGTATTTTACATTCTTTTTTTCATACTGTCTTCGAAATCTGTATGTATGTATCTTACAATTACAGATTGTATACTTTACACTTATCAATTAAGACCAGCCACATTTCAAGTGCTTAATTGCCACATGTGGCTAGTGGCTACTGTATTGGATGGTGCAATTCTAGAAGCTTCCAACTTTTATAACTTGATGCCTCTGATCTGTAGGCTCAGGATAACAAAAGTAGTGGGAATAGCGTCCAGAGTGAGAGTGACAGAATTGTGATTGAGAGCCTGTGGACTTACCTAGAAGTGACTCTCGTGGAGTTGGGGAGTGTGGCCTTCTCATAGGGGTTTTGTGTGCTCATACTCTTTCTGAGCTAACCCTGGCTCTTTTCTCAATTCCGGATAGTTTAGTTGTTCTTTAAGTAACAGTTATAAATAAAGTGGAGGCGTTGCTGCACTTATTTAAATAACGGCATTAAAGAATTTGGACATTGGTCCTCTGACCATGTAGTCTAAATATGGGGTTGAGAAAGAAGCATTTTAAACATTCTGAAGAATAAAGCAAATTAGGCCTTTTGTTTTCCAAAAATGAGAGAACCCTGATATGCCATGGGAACCATCTTGATGTTACTTGGGAAAACCCCCCTATGAAAGCTTCCTGGAAAAATCTTCGGATTAGCTTCATGCCTCTTCTCCTTCAACAAGGTCAAGTGTGCAACTGTCACCATCTTAAGAATTTCAGGAACATGAAACATGAATATACTGCATAGACCTGATTAAGTTTGTCATGCTTCACATTGTCTTAAACGCCATAATTCTATTCCGTAAGGAGTCCTTTCCACGACAATAGATTTGTTTTAAAACGAAAAACTTTTTGAGCCAGCATTGGTAATTGTGGTTGCAGGTATGTTCTCAAAGACAGGGAGCATTCCTTTGTTATCTCAAATGTTGTAAAGCTGTTATTGATTAAGTATCATTTTGCAAAAAACCCTAAAGGTTCTAATATATTCCAGAATGCTGGGTATGTCCACAGTATCCAGGGTATTCTTTCTTTAGACTTCAGGCAATGCTTCCCAATCTTTTTCACATCATGGGTGTAAATGCTATCTATGGAGGAATAACAATCCCCAAACTTAGCTTAAAACAACCAAATATCTCGCCCAGTTCCTGTGGATTACGAATTCGAGGGTGGGTTAGATGAGCAGTCTGACTTGAAGTCTTGCAAGATGTTGGCCACAGCTGCCATCATCTGAAGCCTTGACTGAAACTGGAGGATCCTATTACAAGGTGGCTCATTCATAACATTGGAGAGTTGGTGCTAGTCTTGATGGGGAGAGGCCTCAGTTCCTCTTCATGTGACTCTCTCCCCAGACTGCATGAGCGTCCACGGCATGACCACTGACTTCCCCTAGGGTGGGCGATTCAAGAGAAACAAGACAAAGATGGCAGTGTTGTTTATGACCTAGCCTCAGAAGTCATGCTCCCTCATGCCTGCTATATTCTGTTTTTTAGAAGCAAGTCACCAAGTCCAGTCCACATTCAAGGGGAGTTAGGCTCTACATATTGGATGGAGGAATGTTAAATAATTTTTTAACATATTTTAAAATCACCATAATGAAACACATTAAAATTTTGTATTTGTTGTCTCACTGGCATAAACGGACTAAGATAAGATACTGGTCATCTCTAGCCTTGGAGCTCTGGCTGCCCTGAATCCCTCCCTAAGGGCTGGGGCAAGCAACCCTAAGTAATATCTGTAACCCAGCCCACAGTGCACCATGGCACACCACTTGGGAAGCCCTAGCCTACGGGTAGTCCTCAGTTGGCAACTTTTGTAAGGGACCGAAAAACCAAACTCAATTTGGTGTTTTTAAAGAGGGTGTAGAGTTCAGTGGCTCACTTAACGGAAGAATCCAGAGGTAGCATTGGTTCAGACGCAGCTTGATTCAAGACCCACGCACCATGTCCTGGGTCCATTTTTCATCTCTGCTTCCTTTTGGTTGGCTCCATCCTCAGGCTTTCAGCAGTGGTCCGTGGAAATTCCAGGCTCATCCATCAGGGCGAAGGCAGTCCTGAGCTTTACAACCTCGCACCACCAACCTCCATAAAGAAGAGACGTTCTGCATTCCAGAATTCCCAGTGGAATTCCTTGGGTTCACTCTGATCGGAGTGGCTCACACTCACGAGGGTTCTCCCTTCACACTGGTAGTGAGGTCAACATCAACTCAGCCCACATGGCTAACAATAGAGGGACTGGTAGTTCCTCAAGGAACTGGGAAGAAAGGGGAAAGGAAGCAAAATAAACCACGGGAGCTCACTGCAGAACATTTTGCTTTAAAGCCAACACATTCAGAAGAAGGAATTTGGGTGGAGATCAGGATTACAGTTTATTTCATATCATACTCACAACCACTGAGCTGGCAGGACCATCCCCAGGAGGGGAGATGACGGGGACGTGCAGGATATGAAGGAGGACCTGGAGCTTATCGCATCCTGAAGAAGAGTGGGGACTGGGGTAGATGCGGGTGGCATGTTTTGCTGTACCAGTAATTCATCCTCTGGAGTGTCTTGCCAAAAATGGTGCAAACGATCAGGAATCGGAACCACAGAGCTGAGGGCAGGGAGGGGCACTGGCAGAACAGTGAGAGCAGCAGGGAAGTGGAATAAATATTAGCTTCAACTGGGAAAAGTCAAGCATCAAGGTTGTCACTTGTCTCTCTAGTGCCTGGCCCATAGTGGGCACTCAATGAATGTTTGCAAATAACCAAAGTAATGAATGGGGGTGGCCATCAGTGGTGATTTCTGCCGACTGTTCCTTTTCTGTGGCTCTGGGCTAAAAGCACCTAACGGAGGACAGATGATTAGGGACAATTGGCCCCGGAGGAATGGCTTTCCATTCACTCTTGATTTTACCTATTATCATTGCCTAGGCAAGAATTAAGAGGATTTTTTCCCCTTTTCTGATGACTTCTCTTGAATCATCCTAGACCTTACCTTTAATAATCTTAAATCCAACCTCACAGAGCCTGATTAAAAACCCAAATCTCTGAAGGTCATAAGTTTTCGGTCATAGAATTACTCGAGGCAGTGTGGCATAGCCTGGTTGAAAAGTATTTGGAGAGCTGTCCACCTACCTGGTCTCTAAGGCCTCGTGTGTAGCACATCTTAGGGGAGCATTGCTTTTTCTAGAATGATGCTACTGGGTCCAACCTAGTTCTTAGTCTGATGATGATCTTTGAGGCATTAGCTTGATAGCTAAATGGCTTCCTCCTTTACTATTTTCCTCACACTTTGGAAGATGGCAAGTCACTGGTACAAGGATAAGGGAGTGATTTTCAAGGTGGTACAGCTCTAAAGGGTGCAGTCGATAAATAACCTCTCTTGTCCCTTATCAGTTCCTTTATGCAGTAAGAGAACAGTACACGGATGAACAAATTGTTCTGTTAGCCAACAGGATTATCAGGATGATTAGTAAAACAATTTTTTTTTTTTTTTTTTGAGGAAGATTAGCCCTGAGCTAACTACTGCCAATCCTCCTATTTTTGCTGAGGAAGTCTGGCCCTGAGCTAACATCCATGCCTATCTGCCTCTACTTTATGTGTGGGACGCCTACCACAGCATGGCTTTTTGCCAAGCGGTGCCATGTTCGCACCTGGAATCTGAACCGGCAAACCCGGCCCACCAAGAAGCAGAACACACGAACTTAACCACTGTGCCACCCGGCCAGCCCCTAGTAAAACAATTTTTAAAAAGACTATGTGACTGCCAAACATCTCTGGACCCAGGATCAGAAGTCCCGGTTTCTTCTTCTTCCACTTTCTAGTCCTGCACCTCTGGCCAAGTTGCTGTACCCTTCTGAGCTTGAGGTTTTTCCCTGTAAAAAGAGGGATAAGAGTTGCTCGGTTTTCTTCCAAGCGGCTGAGGGAATCCAATGAGATAGTTAATGCACGGAACGTGTTTTAGAAACTGAAAAGTGCTGCCCCGAATGTAAGGAAGCACTATTTACAACTGACACCTCCAGAAAGTTTAGCCAGGCCCCTACACGTTGTATCCGTGTATGCGCCGCGGGCCACATCAATCGAAAAGCAGGTCAAAGGTGCAGGCAGGACAGAGACCTGACTTACCAGAAAATACATGCCTGGTCTGTTCAACTTGCAGTGCCAGTGTATGCTTGTCGTCTGGCAAAGGCCAAGCAAGGGCCTTCATGGTAGAAGGAAGAAAGGGTAGCAGCGGAACCGAGAGGGCACACAGTGGCGCCTGGAAACCCAGTCCGACCTGGCTTCCCTTCTCCTCTCGTGCAGCATGTCTCCACTGCATTCCTCTGGAAGGTAAATACACGGATTCCAACAGCCCACCTGGGTGTCCCCCAGCCTGCAAGTGCTCCCTGAGGGTATCAAAGCACACCGACTTCCACTTGAAACAAAGCCACCAAGCGGCAAGTTTCCCTGCTAGCAATAAGGAAGAAAGACAGGACTTGGCAGCCGTGATGGATTTGCAATAATCAAGCTCCTGTTTCTCGTTTAGAAGCACGGGGTTTGTCGGTATCCTCGCTGCTTCACTCCATCGGATGCAGCCGCGACGCGAATGTCTCTAGATGCATGTTAAGTAAAAAGTTTCTAAAGAGGATTGCGTGGAGCCCAGCAATTGATTAAGAAACTCAATGGCCCTAATCCACGGAGAACTGAGCAACTAGCAAACGCAGCAGTTTAAATCAGGCTCAGAGAAATCCAGCAACCCCCCCAGGGTGTTAATGCGCATGCGCCTTAAGATGTGAACGCTGCTTCCGCGTAAGGGCTGCGTGTAGCTGGGGAATGGGAAGGGACGGTCCAGTGCGACGTCAGCCGAGGGATTCGGGGACGCTCAGGGGGGCTGTCTTCTCAGGAATTGTGAAGCTGCAGGACAAGGAGTCGCAGTGGGAATCAAGTGAAGTAGTACCATGGGAAATGAGCATAGTCCTAAAATCTCCTTCCTGGGCCCCCTCCCACTGGAGGAACCGGAAAATGCAGCTAAATGTGTATTTGGAATGACAAGGTGAGAGGAAGGGGAACCTTCCACCTGTGCCAGGCTTGGTTTCCCCTGCCTGAACTGTGATTCTCATGGCAAGTCCACACAGCTGAGAGGGCAAGTGGGACAGCCTTTCCTACAGATGAGGGAAGACCGAGTCCCCGCCCTAAGAGAGTACCCGACTCCAGCGGGGCACATGTGTGCACACAGCTATGGTGGAAGTTTGAAAGGGCCGCCACCCTCCATTACATCTGAGCTCCAATTTGGAACCTAGCCACAGGTTAATCCCACTCCACACTTGCTTTTTGAAACTTTCTCCCTTGCCTTCCCACGCCCTCTCCCGCCCCACCTCCCCCCGCCCCCTCCCCCCCATTGGCCTCACACTCTCTAGTTTTATCTGTGTCTTAGACTGTCCCCTCTACTTGTTTGGAAGTTCCCTGAGTCCAGGAGCTCTCTCTCTCTTTTTATCAGTGAAGAGATTGAAGATCAGGAAGTTCTTATCCAAGTAGACAGTAGCCATCCTGGGTAGTTAAGAAAGACTCATTCCAAGTTTCTTGCTGTGTTTCTTGTCATGTAAACTAGACACTAGAAAATTTAAACTCTCCTTCAACTAAATGATGCCAAGGTGGTTGTTTTGCAAGGAGCTGGGCAAAGTCATATTAATAGAGGAAATATAACTTCTTCAAATAACACTAGATTGTGTTGTCACTGGGCAATATGAAAGCTCACTAGGTTGAAGGTGCTTGTTTTTTAGGTAATGAATGAGAAAATCTACGCTAGCTCTCACTGTGGGAACCTGCACTGTGATCTGATCACCCACCAAGATCTCCTCCACCTATTTGACTGAACCTTGTCTTTCAGAGCTGATGGAGCTGGCCCAGAAAGGCCCACAGCACCAATGAAGGCCATAAATGCTGGAGTTTGCTAGAAGTAATCAAAGAGAGGCACTAGGTACTGAGGCAAAAAGATGGGGTTTCCCAAGAGAAGGACCCTGGATGAGGGTGTGAAAGAAGGAACTGTAAGAGGGGAGGATGGGAGAGATGGGGTGGGGGCACACTGAGGAGAGAGGTCAAGAGATGGGGCTGTCTGTGTGTGGGAATCCTTCCTCTGAGATCCTGTCTGCCATCTTCCCTGGAGTGGGATAGAATCAAGTAGGATAAAGTCACAATTTCTGGTCCTTCTTCACTCAGCTGTTCTGTGAGCTTAATTGCGTTTTAGTAAAAGAATGCGTTCTCCTCAACCTCCGTGGTAGGTGGATGTTGCCGCGTGAGGACATGTAAGCCAGCCAGCAAAGACCAGGACTGACTCCCTGGGCACAGGGAACAATAAAAAGAAATCTGATCCCCACACCCTCCTCCCCCTTTGCAGCAAGAAATGCCCATAGGTGACTAAAAAGAAGGGGTCCTCCTCCTCCAGGACCAAGGTTTATCCCCGTAGGCCCAGACGTGGTCTTGTATGATTATTGGGACTTCATAAATATTGATAAAGACAAGCATTTCCATCAAGTTATATGGCCCACCTTATCCACAGCCCCTTGTTGAAAGCCTGCTCTGCCCACAGTCTCTGGAAGGGGCAGTTGTCTCTTCTGAGTGGCCGGGTTCCTGCTCCTCCCCCTAGGTCATGGCTGACTGAGCAAGGAAACCAGTGTGATCCCTGAGTGGTGAGGCACAGCCTCAGGCCCTGAGTTTCTAACTCTCATTTCCACTTTCTTGAGCTGTGGTTACCCTCATTTCTGTGGGACTTCTGACTCTACCATAGATCTCTCTTTCTTATGAGGTAGCTTGGGTGGGTTTCTGCCTCTTAGCACCACGGGATCTCTGCCAGGACCTGACTGCTCATGGGAATGCTGAAAGGAGGAGATGGAGGTGAAATGGATAGCCACAAGACTGTCCTGCTCCTCCCCTTGAACCAAGATGGCCTTGTGAATTGCTTTGGCTCACAAAATGCAGCCAAGTGATACTGTCTGAGTTCTGGTCTAGATCTGAAAAAACTTACCAGATTCTTCTTTCACTCTTGGAGCTCTGAGCCATGGTGGACAGAGATCTGGCTACATGGACTGGCTACATAATTTGCAGGGCACAGTGTAAAATGAAAATGCAGGATCCCTTGTTTAAAAATTATAAGAATTTCAAGGGGGCTGGCCCGCAGTGGTGCAACGGTTAAGTTCACACATTCCGCTTCGGTGGCCCGGGGTTCGCCGATTTAGATCCCAGGTGCAGACATACGCACTGCTTGGCAAGCCATGCTGTGGTAGGCGTCCCACATATAAAGTAGAGGAAGATGGGCACAGACGTTAGCTCAGGGCCAGTCTTCCTCAGCAAAAAGAGGAGGATTGGCAGCAGATGTTAGCTCAGAGCTAATCTTCCTAAAAAAAAAAAAATTCACGGCAGTGGTAACAGAGCATTAAACCAAGCAGGGGCCCTTCTGCGTGTGGGGCCCTGTATGACTGCGCATGCTACATACCTATGAAGCTGGCCCTGCTGGCCACCCTGACGGAATGACCTCATGGAAAGAGAGAGATCGCTGGCCAGGTGGTAGCTGTTTCAGACATCCCAGCCGAGGTGCCTGACACGGGAGTGAAGCCATCTTGGATTTCCAGCCCCAGCTGAGCCTCCTGTGGGGAGGTGTGAGTGCATGAGTGACCACAGGTGAGACCAGCAAAGAACCACTCACCTGAGCCCAGCCCAGATTGCAGAACTGTGAGCAAATACATGGTTGTTATTCAAGTAAAGCTCACTAAAGCTTTCAATGACAAGTGGGCATAGTCCTTATGGCCACTTCTTGGGATGGTTTGTTATCCTGCAGTAGAGAACTGAGACAGAGGAAAGAGAATTCACAGTGACTGACCCCCGCTGTGCTCCGGACCCTATCGGGGTGCTGTGCGTGTGCTGGCTCATCTGCTCCTCACAACCACCTGGGCTGTGGTCCCTCCTTACGGGAGAGGCTACTACAGTTCTGTGGTGAGGGATTGGCCCCACTGCTCCACAGTCACTAAGTGGCAGAGGCAGGATTTGAACCTGAGTCCGACTGATTCCACGACCCACATAATATCCCTACAATGAAACAAGGAAGGATCCCCAGAAGGTGCAGGGACCTCAGAGACTACTAAGTAGGGATCTGATGCAGTCTTTCCCAAGTGTCCTCACAAATCCCACAGAGGAACTGTCAGACAGGGAAATGAGTCTGGTGAGAAAGATCCCTAATGGGCACCGTCACGTCACAGCTCAATCATCTTCTCCCATAATTCCTATGATCCTGGGTGACCTAGAGGTATCCTACAAGGAGGCTTACTCTGGTTTTCTGATAGGCATGACACTAAGAAAATCTGATGTGGTTAGCTCCGGGCAGTCACCACTTCTTTATATGTGGATTATCCCCCAACGAACGTCCGGCATCTGCGGTCATCCGGGAATGCGTCCAGGCAATGATCTAGCGCTCAGAAGGAACAAGAGCTAATTTCAACGGTAAGCCGGAGTTAATTAAGAAGCTAAAACAGCTGTCCCTGTGTGATGACATCTAACAAAAAAAGACTTGCTATTTATATTATTCACTGTTTTGGCTTTTCTTTACCGAGCCTTCTTGAGTGTCATCAAGTGGTGAGTGAATGTGGAGGTAGGTGCCTGTCTGTCTGCCTGTGGGTGGTGAACTCATTACCGTAGGTCAGCCACGAGACCAAGGCTAAATGCTAAGTCAGCCTTCAGCAAAACAGTGGCATTCCCTCGCATGGAGAAGATGCTGGAAGGCGGTGTGGACTAGTGTTTATGAGCACAGCTCTGGAATCAAAGATACTGGGGTTCAGTTCCTAGTCCTGCCTCTTGCTCATTAGTGATTACAATGGACTGAATGTTTGTGTCGCAAAATTCGTATGTTGAAACCCTAACCCCCAATGTGGTAGTATTAGAAGATGATGCCTTTGATAACTCGGTGATGTAGTGGTTAAATTCGTACACTCCACTTCAGCAGCCTGGGGTTTGCAGGTTTGGATCCTGGGTGCAGACCTACACACCGCTCATCAAGCCATACTGTGGTGGCATACAAAAAATAGAGGAAGATTGGCATGAGTGTTAGCTCAGGGCGAATCTTCCTCATGCAAAAAGAGGAAGATTGGCAACAGATGTTAGTTCAGGGCCAATCTTCCTCACCAAAAAGAAAAAATAGATGGGGCCTTTGGGGGGGGTGATTAGGTCATGAGGGTAGAGCCCTCATGAATGGGATTAGTGCCCTTATAGAAGAGACCCCAGAGAGCTCTCTCACTCTCTTTCTGCCATGTGAGGACAAAACAAGAAGTAGGGTGTCTACCCTCAGAGGCAGGACCTCACTAGACACTGAATCTGCCGGCACCTTGATCTCAGGCTTCCAGCCTCCAAACTGTAAGAAGTCAATTTCTGTTATTTCTAAGCTACCCAGTCTAAGCTATGGTACTTTGTTATAGCAGCTAAGACGGAGACGTTGGGCAAATTGATGAACTTCGTAATCCTTAGTTTCTCACTTGTTTGTAAAATAAAATGTGTGCGGACTAAATGAGATAAAGCACCTGACCCACTCAGGAAGGGGCCAGGCCTAGGACAAGGGCTTAATAAATGTCAGCCGTTGTTTTATTTGATTAACCTTGGTTCTTTGACTCCACCCTGCTGTGCCCCCCCCCCCGCCCCGCCCCCACGCATCCTTTTGTTACTGAAACCAAAGTGGGTTCCGTCCTGGCGAGTTAAATCAGACTCTCAACCCAGAAGCAGTTGTCTCACAAAGTAAAGTATATTTGCGGCAAATAGGAGGCCATGCGGAATCATTTCCAAAGTCATGGCGTCCCTGAGCGAAGAGAAGCAGGGACCTTTTATTTCAGATGGGGAATGAATATTCAAGAGGAACAGGTGGTGTTCGCTCGCAGAGGCTCAGATGAAAAACATGCTTCCGCATACACTGCAGGTTTCGGTAAGAAGGCCCAAGCTCCTCCTGGAGATATCTTAGCATTAAACATAAGGCAAAGGTCATAGGCGAAGCTCTCTGGTGAGGCTTGGTCTGCTCCAGGGAGGTTGGTGATTGCATCTCCTTAACATAACAAAAGGAAAAAGAACAATTTGGAAAAACAATTAAATGCCTCTAAACCCACCCTTGAGCTCCTCGGGCCAAGTAGCTGGTAGCACTTTGTCTAAAAGTGTTTGTGTGTAATTTCTCTGTCTTCTCTCCACTCTCCCATCGTCTGCCCTTGTCTCATCCTCTCTACCCATCCCCCTTTTTTGCTCTCTCTAGCCCTGCATTCCTTCACCTTCTTACCTGAACTGGGGTTGAGCGTGGGGCAGATCAGAGGATAACAAAAGGCAGAGAGACCTTGGTGTCAGGGTGGCATGCAGCTCTGTGGGGCTGTCTAGACTTTCCCGTCTCTGGGGATACCAGTGTTCCAGGCCTTCTAACACTAGGAGAAAGCGCAGCGATCATCCGATGTTGTCCAAACCCCTCATTTTATGGGTAAGGAAACTAAACCATAGAGAGGATGTTTAAGTGCCCCCCGCCATGGTATTAGACAAGGCTGGGCAAGAACCAGGTCTCCAGGATTGTCATCCAAAAGAAAAGAAGGCTGACCCCATGTTTCCATCTCAGCTGGGATCTTCTGTCTTCCCAAAGCACCTCACCTACTTTCTTGCCCAGCTGTGGAAATATCAAATTGTACCAAGATTTTGGCCATGATGGACACTCCTCTGTGCATACTATGATGCTTATGTCCTGGGCCATCAATAGAAATAATAAAGAATAGTTGCCCTTTTTTTGAAAGCTTACTATTTTCTAAGCAGTGCGTTAAGTATCAACTTATTTAATGGATTTTTGTGTGTGTGTGTTAAAAATTTTAAATTTGCAGCATTAGAATAAATGTCTGACTTCTGAGCCAAAGAGAGCAAAAGCAAAAAAGATGCAAATGTCTTTCCTAAACTTTTTTCCCCCAAATTAGCTCCGGCATGTTGTACAAGTCACCTTTTATAAGCCCCATTTCTCGTCTGTTCAGTGTGGTTATGAACGTCGACAGGGCTATTGTCAAGTTTAAAAGCACGTTTGTCTGACACTAAGTATTCAATAAACAATAATTATTATCAATCTTCCATTTTGCAGTTTGGGCAGGGGTTGTCAGAGAGTTTGGGTGACAGGTGAGAAGGTAAAGGACATTATGGAAAATCTGAAAAACTGTAATAAGGGTAATATATTTTAAATATATTGTTTTCTTTTATATTCTGTGAATTCCCCCCCCCCCCCCATCAGTTTGAGATATCTCTATGCCTTGGGGAGATTGAGATTTTTATAGCAGGAATGCAAAGAGAAAAAAAAGTACAGGGCCGGCTTTCAAGTTTTGAATTTGAGTGTCTAGAAAGACAGTCTTTAAAAGTCAGAGGCTGTAGAAAAAGAAAAGGATTTTCTAAATTCCTGTTGCTCCCATTAACATACTAAGGGTCAGAATAGCGGCTCTGAACTCTAACCCACTGATAGAACTGAGGTTTGACATAAAGGGTGTCCTTGCTAAAAAGAAAAGACGGGATTTTTTTCCAATCCAGACTAAGAGAATGCCCGGAGAAGACAGGACAGAAGTTGGAGGGAAAAATGTGAGTAATATGTGTCCTGGCTTCTCCAGGCAGGGCTGAGATGATGCGGGTGGATAAATTGAAGGAAAAGAACCCTGAACAGACAGGGAACCTGTGTCCTGTTCCTCATTCGAAACTCGGCCAAGGGACCCTCACACAAGTGGCCCCTGCCAATATGTAGCACTGAAGAATGAAAATAACAGCAGGGGTCTTTCGCCATTGGGTTTGGAGGAAGCAAAGGTGCAAGTTTCTCTGGTTGTCCCACATCTGGGTTCATCAAACACCAGTCACCTCTGCCATCCTACCTGAGTTCAACCCCAGCGAAATCAAAGTCATAAACCCGAGGTGCACCGGTGGGGAAGTCAGTGCCACATCTGCCCTGGCTCCCAAGATTGGCCCCCTGGGTCTGTCTCCAAAAAAAGTTAGGTCATGACATTGCCAAGGCATGTGGTGACTGGAAGGATCTAAAGATTACGGTGAAACTGACCATTCAGCACACACAAGTCAGATTGAGGTGGTACCTTCTGCCTCTGCCCTGGTCATCAAAGCCCTCCAGGGACCACCCAGAGACAGAAAGAAGCAGAAAGACTTTGAGCACTTTTGTGGAAATAGCACTTTTGATGGGATTGTCAACATTGCCTGACAGATGTGGCATTGATCTTTAGTCAGAGAACTCTCTGGAACTGTTGAAGAGATCCTGAGGCTTGCCCAGTCTGTGGGCTGCAGTGTTGATGGCCACCATCTCATGACATCATAGATGACATCAACAGTGGTGCAGTGGAATGCCCAGCCAGTTAAGAACCACAAAGGAAGATATTTCAATAAAGGATTATTTGACAACACAGCATGGTTATCAGGCAAAGGGGCTGCAAGAGTGCTTCTGAGCCTCCTCAGCCCCTGGCAGGGGCACAGGAAGCATCAAGACATCTCCATGTGTCCTCGAGGATGAGGGTGCAGCTGAGTTGAGAGTCAGGCTGCCATGGCAAGGGATGGGCTGGCCAGCCTAAGCTAGTGACCAGATGAGGACGTGGCTGAGACACAGAGGCGTCTGCAGGGCCACCAAAGCCAAGATGGGGACTAGGAGCAAGTCACAAGGGAAAACCTTTAAGCTCTGACGGACCCAGAAAAAGCCACTTTCCCCAAGCATAGACATCTACAGTGCAGTCAGCCAGGTACCCAGAGACATTGCTGAAAAACATCAGCACCAACTCTCTTAGTCAGCTCCGGCTGCCGTAACCAAATACCGTAGACTGGGGGGCTTAAACAACAGACATTTATTTCTCACAGTGCTAGAGGCTGGAGGCTGGGAAGTCCAAGGTCAAGGTGTGGGCCGATTTGGTTCCTGGTGAGAGCTCTCTTCCTGGCATGCTGACAGCCAACTTATCTCTGTGCGTTCACATGGCCTTTCCTTGGTGTGCGCAATGCAGACAGAGGGAGAGCAAGATCTCTCTTCTTAAAGGCCACTAATCCTATGATTAGTGGGATTAGCCCCACCTTTGTGACCCCATCTAACGCTAATTACCTCCCAAAGGCCCCATTTCCAAATACGATCACATTGGGAGTTGGGGCTCGAACATATGAATTTGGGGGGACACAAACATTCAGTCCATATCACCAACCCTGATCACAGTGGGTAAATCTGCAGCTCACTCTCCTATTGCCACACGATCACACACCTGCCACCTCAATACACCAAGGCACCAACTTGGGAAGGAGGGCAGGAAACAACACAAGATTAGCCATTTACCTTAACACAAAAACAAAACAACTCTTTAAACCAAAACTTCTTTCCTATCCAGAGAGACTAAGATACAATTAATGGTCAGTGTAGTGGAAGCCAATGAGGAGGATTGGTCAATTGTAGAAAACAAGCCACATTTATTTTGCACACTGATGTAGTTTGCCGAATTTTTGACCCCGTTATATGAAGGGGAAAAAAAGCACCCGTAACTCTACGGTGCTAAACCTCCATTACATCTTTAAGGTATTTCTTTCCTACCTGTTTTGCATGTGCGTGATGATTTTAAGTAGCTGCAACCCATATCATTCACGTAATTTTATATGACACTATTCGTAAAATTCACCAAAATCACTTTTCCGTACTGCTATGTGGTCTTCCTAACTGTCAATGTTAGTGGATGCATATGCTGTTAGTCAAAACTCTTGCAGTTGTACATAACATAAAGCCAACTCCAGCTAGCTGAAGGAAAAGGGAAATTTAATGGGAAAATTCTGGGATTGCTCACTGAACTGTGAGAACCAAGCAGCCATGGGAACCTAAGGATTGGGGGCCAGTAGCTTGATATCACCAGATTCTTCACTTCCCATTCTCCTTCCAGACTCTTCCATGTGCTGGGGGCCATGCCACCTGAAAATGTAGGAGTCAGTCATACAACTCTCCACCAAAAAAGGAAGACAAAATCTTTTCGACAGGAAAATCTAAGGGAAGCCCTTTGAGCTGGATTGAACCGTGTGTCCATCCTGGACCAATCACTGTGATAAAAAAGAAGGGAGACAGTGTCCTTTCTGAGTTGATTTTCCAGTCCTTTAATGGGGAGAAGGGGGAGGGTGGCATCTGTTAATAGAAGAATGGTGGTATCTAGAACACATAATTGATTTAAACAGCCTATTGTCTAACATTTAGATTGTATCTATTTGCTGTTGAAATTATGCTATTTAAAGTTATTTGCATGTCGACTTCCTCTTCTTTGGGATTTTTTACTTACGAGAGAAGGGAATTCATGTTTATTGGTCCCCTCTGTGCCAGGAGGTTAGCCACATTAGGTACATTTCCATTAGCCACTTTCTCCACTTGGGGAAGGAGTGGCTGAGGGAGGGAGATGGCTCACTTAAGGTCATTCAGCTAATAAGTGACTTTGCCTTGAAAACCTGCATCTTGGTCAAGATCAACAGATCAGTGCAAATTGCAAAGGGTAATACTTTCTAAAAGGATATAAGAAAAGCTACGTAGGATAAAAACATGTTAGATCTTTGTAGGGACTACAGCTGAAGGAGAAGAGGAAAATCCAGATAGTCTTCCATTCCCCCACTATAGCAGCTCCTTTCTTCTCAGACTGACAGCCTGGGGTCTTCCTGACCTTCGGCTCTCCCAGAAGGAAGTTCGTGACAACATTGTTTTCAGAAGCCAATAGCGTATCCTCCTGTTTCTACTTGCAAGAAAATAACTGGGCTCCCAGTAAGTATAATTGCTGTTCACAGTGATTTATTATACACCCGGTGCTCCAGATGGCCCTTCATATGGAGATTATTTTTCCTGAAAACAGAAAAATATGGAATTTTTTTCCTGCTCATCAGGTTATAACAGGTCTCCAATCCACTCCATCAAAACTAGAACCAAAAACTTTGACAGCGTTCCCTTAAGACAGAGAGAAACACAGAAAACACATTCCATCTGGTAAATAATTGCTGGGGTTGCATTCCTGTGCATTCAGGCAGGAGTGAACTTCTCTACGGCATAAAGCTGTGAAAATGGCTGGGCCTAATGGGGCGACGTGAGATAAGATCCCCTTAGACCTCTCCTATCCTCGGATTGCAGCCTCTGGGGTGCTGGTGCATGCTAGACTCTCCACTCACCCACACTCGGATGAACTAGACAGACGCAAGATTATTCCAAGATGACTGAGAAGTTCACTCTGAAGTACAAAAGGTTGGATGGACACATGCCGCCAATATTCCACAGGAATGAAGAGGAATATTTGCCAAGGTCGCTTTCAGATGCCCAGCGCGGCAGAACAAGGTCAGATGTGGTTCTAAGTTACCTGGCTTCTTCCTAAAGAGCAGGTAGGAAGATGTATCTAAAAGGCCAGATCCATGTTGTGATGGAATGCCTGGGAATGGGAAAAGCAGTCAGCAGTAAACAGTGAGCTACCAAGAGGATTTCAATAGTAAATTTGTAGTTATGATTTTCATTCAGAGCTTTCCACCAATGGAACACACTTCCTCGTAAGCTCCCTGCCTCTGGAAGCATAGGCAGGAGAGAGAGCCAGGCATCACAGGTGTTGTGGGGGAGATCCAAGAATTTGGGGAGCTAGGCTGAAATTAGGGCTCACAGACTCAAATGCCTTGAGCCAGACAGTTAACTTGTATAAAATATTAAAGCATTGGGAAGTGGATTGAACAGAGGACTGGACAGGCACACCTCACCTAAAGGCTTTCAAACTTTATATTAAAAAAAAAAAAAAGGCAGGGCCAGCCCCGTGGCCTAGTGGTTAAGTTCATGTGCTCTCCCTTGGTGGTCAGGGGTTTGTGGGTTCAGATTCTGGGCATGGACCCACACACGGCTCATCAAGCCAGGCTACGGCAGCATGCCACATGTAAAGTGGAGGAAGATTGGCACAGATGTTAGCTCAAGGCCAATCTTCCTCACCAGAAAAACAAAAAAAAAAGGGCATTGGGGGCTGGCCCTGTGGCCAAGTTCGCGCGCTCCGCTGCAGGCGGCCCAGTGTTTCGTTGGTTCGAATCCTGGGCACGGACATGGCACTGCTCGTCAAACCATGTTGAGGCAGCGTCCCACATGCCACAACTAGAAGGACCCACAACGAAGAATATACAACTATGTACCAGGGGGCTTGGGGAGAAAAAGGAAAAAAATAAAATCTTAAAAAAAAAGAGGGCACTGGCCTGACCAAATAAAACATCTCTGTGGGATTTGGCCTGTGGATCAGGGGTCAGTTTGCCCCTCCTGGACTTAAAGATCCTCAAGCCTTTGACTTCTGGGTTCTGTAATGTTGTATGTGGAAATAATGCACTTTTATGTATTAAGAGCCAAATACTTGTGTTAACCTTTGTGGTAGGAGGCGGAAGCGTTGCCTAGAAGTATAAAATATGGTCTCCATCCTCCAGGAACTCAAAATTATTTTTAAACAAGATGTGAGCATACAAAGACAACTAACAATGCCTGGCAAAATTATTTAAGGCCTAGAGCCACTCAGAGGAAGCTAACTTTTATCTGGGTTGGTCCACAAAGAGACACCGCATAGGAAAGACTTGATTTGGGCTTAAAAGGATAAACAACATTGAGATAAATGGAGAGTAGAGTTGTCAGGTGGTGAGAACAGCACCAAAAAATAATGGCCAAGAGTTGGGGCAGGCAGGAGGTCCTTGGATCCTTGTGAAAAATCTCCCAACTTCTTCCCCAGACCCTAAAACTGGCTTCCTGTCACTCATTCTGTTCAGAGCCTGGGTCCCGCTCCTCCTCAGCCTCCACTTTCTCTCTCACCGAGAACTAGAAGCTTTTCCTGGGGCCCCAGTTCTCCTAGCTGGGCCCCCCACCTGTGGTCAGAGCACGTTGAGCTCCCTTCTATTGCCTGCTCCACATTCCAGCCCCGCTGCCTGTTTGCAGACTTATTAACAGGCTACTAATCAGCCGCCTCTAGGACAATTACTCCTGATGCTGAACCAACAAGGCAAATGAAGTCAATTTCCAAGTGAAGAGAGTTATTCTAAAAACCTGAAGATTGAGTCTTATCATGGCGATCATTTCATAGTGTACATAAATGTCAAATCACTGTGTTGTATGTCTGAAACTAACACAATATTGTATCTCAATTACTCTTCAATTTAAAAAAAGTGAGAAAGCAGAAACTCTTCAGAACTTGGATTTGTCTTTGCAACTATGTGGTATTTGTTGCCCACGCGGTGGTGTCCTAATTGCCATCAGTGGCTGACAGTGACTTATGCGCACAAGGTGCCAACATCTGTGCTGAGCTCAGGACTCGCATGCCCTCACCTGCCTCCTCACTACAGCCGCTAAGGAGGATCATCTTTGGTGATGAGTAAACTGAGGCTCAGAGTCCAAAGTCATACACTCAGCGAGGGGCACAGTTTCAAACCCCCATTTCTCGTAAACCAACTACAACCACTAACTATCACACAGCGCTACTTCATGCTCCTGCACCATTCCCGTGGATGTGGGAAAACACACTCACTGCCCAGAGGCATCTGCTGCTCTACCCTGTGACGTCAGATCCCCCACCTCCCAAAAAAGCACTCATTTGGTGTGTGAATTCCTATCTCCTCCTCTTCAAATAGGCAGCATTCTCCCCACATTAGAATCACCTGGCGCACTTTAAAAAAGCACTAATGCCTCAGACCCTAGAGATTCAGATTTAATTCAGACACTGTTAGCTGTGAGATCTCTGCAGGTGATCCTAATGGTTGAGAGCACAGGCAGTGAATAGTGGTTGAGAGTAAGGGGTTGCGATCTGGTTTCTGTAACCATGAGCCAGTGACGGCAGCTGAGTGAGCCGTTGTTTTCTCACCTGTAAAATGGGAATTCCAGAAGTGTGTACTTTATAGGGCTGATATGAGGATTAGGTTCGACAGAAAAAATGATATGTGATGATGGTGAGGTCCCTGGTCCTACCTCTAAAAGCCTCATTGATCCATAAGGAGACTGAAGTTTATAGTTTCTCAGGCAAATACACCACTGGTCCCATGAGAAAATGTATTCTTCCTGTTTTCCACTCGGATCTGCTGACACTACAGGGTAGAGGAGGGGGCTGGGCAGGCGCTCCAGGCAGATGCCTTTCAGAGTCAGACCACTAACCCACGGGTGTGAAGTGACTGGGATAATGCTGTTAGGAGTGCTGAAATCAGAGTGACTTGGAGAGAAGATGCCCCAGGAGGGGCGCTGGAGTTAATTAAAAACAACTACAGCTATTCCTGATAATATGGCACTGGCCAAACAGATCCATCTGTGCCCATTTGCAGCAGGTGGGGCGTCAGTTTGCACCCCCGGGAGCTGCACCTACAGCTTTACCGAGCCAGGCCAGTGGCTCTCACTGCTTCACACAGGAGAGCTGAGAGAGGCCGCTTCCCTTCCATCAGAAGCTGAGGGTTTCAAGGACATTGGCCGTGAGAGTGAAGGGGTCTGCAGACCACATCTAGACTTGTCAGAAGCAGAAGGGCAGCTAGTGGTTAAAAGTTCCCATCTGTTATTATGAACAGACAGCCCAGCTCTGCCTCAGACTGGCTGTGCTGCCTTAATTCACCTCTCTGAGCCAATTCCCTCCCCTGTAAGATGTGGATAAGTTATCCACCCTTTGAAGTTGTTGTAAGGATTAAAAGAACAACAAATGGGAGCCAGCCCTGTGGTGTAGTGGTTGAGTTCAGTGTACTCTGCTTCAGTGGCTGTGTTTGCAGGTTCGGATCCTGGGCTGGACCTACACCACTCATCAGACATGCTGCGGTGGCAACCCACATATAAAGTGGAGGAAGGTTGGTGCAGATGTTAGCTCAGGGCTAATCTTCCTTAGCAAAAAAAAAAAAGAACACTGAATGTAGAGCACAGTGCCTCCACTCTTAGCACTCCGGATATGTCTGCTTTTGTTTGATTTTGCTATTCAACAAAGAAGAGCCTCAAGCACTGTCTGTCCCTGTGCCCTGGAAAACCAGTGACACTAGAGCTCGACAGTTCATCTAATCCCTTACCTCATTTGGACCCACAGTCACAAGCACTGAGAATCGAGTTTGAAAGAGATAGTGAGAGGTGAGATAAAGGGTGTAAAATGACAAGAAAGGTTGAGGGCGTGTTTCTGGTTTGTTCTCAGGGAGCATGGGGCTGATGGCTTGCTGCGTGGGGCACAGAGAGGTGACACGGGGCTCTCCCTATATTGCTGGGCTATAAAGAGGACCCATTGATCACTGGGCAGCGTCCGACCCAGTTAATAGCGCAGAAAATGATGATGTACTTGGGCCAGGAAAGAAGGACTTTCTGGATTTTTCTGGGCACGGCCACTGTCAGTGTTTCTGAGAAGAAGGATCCGGCATGTGGTTCATCTCACCTTGGCGTTTGCCATAAAGGAGTCAGGGAAAACAAAAGGCCTCACAAGACAGTCACGTGGCCGTGGTTCATCCCATGACAGGCCCAAGTTTGAGGGGAGAGGGGCCCTGGAAGCCTGGACTGGTCCTAGATCAACTTTGGTCCTTGGGCCTTAGGGAGCAAACGTCATTAATCCATTAACCCAGTTTTCAGCTGGCAAACCCTCTCTCCACTCTCAGTCTCTGTGCTTTGGATGAAACTAACTTTATCGCTGTCTCCAGGGAATGGGTGTGGTATTGAAGCCTGGCCAATCAGAGCATCACATTCTTCAACCCAGTGATAGGTTCAGAAATGGGCGTGTGACCCTATCAGAGCCAAAGAGGTACAACGAAAATCTGTTTTTAATGACTTTCTTGAGCTATAACTTACATACCATAACATTCATGCTTTTGGAGTATACAATTCGATGATTTTTGGTAAATTTACAGTGTAACGATCAGAGCAATTTGGTTCGAGAACATTTCCGTAATTCCAAAAAGATTCCTCATGCCCATTTGCAGACATAAGGAGACTTTAGCTGAGGAGTTGGGAGAGATTCCCACATTCCTTTCGGCTGGACCTGTTTACAGTAATGACAACAAAAGCCTGGAGCTACAAGGCGCCATCACATAGAACCTGAGAATGAAGCAATAACTGCAGAAAGGGGAACCAATAGATGGAGAGAATCTGAGTCCTGAGGTCATTGGCTGAGATGCTGATCAAGCTGAACCTGAAGCCGGTGCTTCCCCTGGACTTTCAGGTACATGAGCCAAGAATTTCCCTTTAGTCTGAAGCCAGTTTGACTTGGGATTTTTTCCATCTCTTGCAGTGGGAAGAATCCTAAGTGACTCCAAAAATTATTGACCAGACGCTAAGGACTAAAGTGGAAACCTTTATTAATTAGATATGCAGATAAAAAGGCCCATCTTCAGATCTGTTGTCATTAGAGAATTATTTTATACATGGCCACAGAGCCATTTTACAAATGAGGATTCAGCCTTGCCGAGGTAAACTGCTTAACCAGGATACATAGCAGAATCTGAGTAAGTCCTTGGCTCTGTGTAACCCTGAATTTGATCCTTTCTTCCTCAAATCATCATACCTTTTATAAGATATTTAATATGTGAAAGATCTTATTCTAAGTATTTTGCAAATAATAACTCACTTAATCTTCACAACTATCCTATGGGTAGGTACTGTTTATTATTCCCATTTTACAGATGAGGAAACTGAGGTGTAAAGAGATTAACTTGTCCAAGGTCACACAGCTTGTAAGTAACAGAGGCAAGACTTGGACACAGGCACATTGGCTGCAGAGGCCATGCTCTTAACCCGTGCACTGGACTGCCTCTAGTAAATTTTTTTTATTTTGAGGGAGATTAGCCCTGAGCTAACATCTGCTGCCAAACCTCCTCTTTTTTTTGCTGAGGAAAACTGGCCTTGAGCTAACATCCACGCCCATATTCCTCTACTTTATATGTGGGATGCCTGCCACAGCATGGCTTGACAAGCGGTGCCATGTCCACACCGGGATCCAAAACAGCAGACCCTGTGCTGCCAAAGCGGAATGTGCGAACTTAACTGCTGTGCCGCTGGGCCAGCCCCAACCTCTAGTAAATTAAAATTAACCTAACCTCAGCCTTTGATCAGAATTCCATTGGTCTTTCATTCAGAGGCACTGCCCTTTTCTGAACTTTTATTCATTATAAAAATAAAAAGCAAACAAAAACCGCAAATATTTTCTATATTCTATAAGCTCTTCAGTTATTTAAGAATTTTTATCTAGCTAATTTCAGAGTCATAAACTTTTGAGCTTCTTACAGCTCTCGTTTGCCCTTCTCAATACACAGTGCAAGTAAGGACTACTGGCAGCAAAAGTCTTATTTTATGCCTTCCTGTGATGGAAAAACTAGGAGAGTGCTCTGCCGTGTTAATTTTTAACTGATATTTAATGATATAGTAATTGATATTTAATATTATAATCTAGTATGAAATTTTACATTTCATATCAGTCAACTAACAAAAAACATGAAAGACCTGGAATTTAACAGCCCACTTATAGAAACAAAATATACACATATTAAAAGTAACATAAATCAGTGTTCTCTGATTTCTTTTCTTTTCTTTTTTTTTTGGGTGAGGAAGATTGGCCCTGAGCTAACATCTGTGCCAACCCTCCTCTATGTTTTATGAGGGATACTGCTACAGCATGGCTTGACCAGGGGTGTATAGGTCTGCACCTGGGATCCGGATCGTGGATCTCAGGCCAATGAGGCAGAGTGAGTGAACTCAACCACTATGCCACCGGGCCGGCCCCTTCTCTGATTTCTTGAAATCACGAGACGTGTGAACTGCTTCAGAAGCTCTGAAATGCGACTTGAATGTAACCTCCTGTATTCTTCTACATTTTCGCATATATTATCTGAGTTGATCCTTTCCTAAGCCGTGTGGTTGGGCAGGGATTATCAGGTGAATAGACACTGTCGTTTTTAAGGCAGTACCATGGAAAGCCTTCATTTCTATGTGGGAGAGTGACACGGTCTTTTAGAAAGTCAGCTGGCGGATGTATCTAGGATGGTTGTGGGGGGGATTGTAGACAGGGAGAGCCGTTTAGGAGGCTGCTCTTGCAAATACCTTAAATGTATTTCCTCTATAAATATAGGGAGTCTGTACCACCTGGACTGAAGACTGACTTGGATCTCGGGGCCAACAGAACTTTGTTCCAAGTTCCAAGGCCATCGTTGGAATCAGTGGGTCATCAACAGCACACTAGAGGGCACTGAGCTAAAGGTGGCGGCAGATGCATGGCATGCGCATGCTGGAGGGTAGGAGTGTGGGTGGAGGAACTGATGGTGGAACCTGCACGAATTATTCTGGGCAAGTCTGCTCAGTCTTCAAATGATGGAGGTGGGTCACAGCCAGTCTGCTCGTGATCCCTCATGGCAGAAGGTGGCCTGGTACCCACAGGAGGCTAGGGGACAGAGCTCAGCAGCCCCTTCCAGTTTTATTTTTTGAATTCTTGTGGAATTTGCATTTCACCCCCTAACAAAGGGTGTGCCTGCCTTGGGGATTCATGAAAACTTGACAAGAAATCAGCATTGTCCCCATCAAACCTAGGCCCCACTTTTCCAAGCTCTCATTTCCAGGTTTCCTCTTCCGTGGCTTTGCGTGATTTCATATTTATCTCGTAAGGAATCAGTCAGTGTGGCCACTAACTCCCTTCAAACTCAGTACGCACCAGTTCGTTTCCTCCACAGGTCCCTGCATATATGGAAGCGCACAGGGGCACGGTTTGGGTAAGTTGCGTGCATTTTGGTTGGGGTTTTTTCTGCAGTCAATGGTCTGCCCTCACCCTGTGCAATGTGGCAGGAATGTGAGGCCTGAGAGGCAAGGAGGGCAGAGCTGCTGGGGAGGGAGTGGCTTCACAGCCGGCAGGGAGGTGAGGGCCACACAAGTAACAGCAGGTTTCCTCCGCCTTTGCTGCCCATTCATGCTCCAAGAGGAAGAAAAGAAACAAGGGAAAACTTTCATTCGCCCTCAGATTATTTTATTCCAACTTGGAGAGAGAAAGCCTGGATTTCAGCCCTGTTTCTGCCACTTCTGAGTTGTTTGAACTTGATAGTGAGCTGATCTGTTACCGCAGCTGTGAAGGGAGCTCCAGTAATGTCTTTCCTGTCTCATTCACAGGATTATTGGGAGAATGCATGAGTCAATGGCTACGGAAAATGCTACACACCTACTCTGTGAAGAGGGAAGCGCCAAGAACAACTGCCACTTTCATTTGGGGTCAGGATTCTTGATTCCTGCTGTCTGTTGACGTCTATAATCTTGGTGTTATGCTTACAAGGGAGAGCCTCAAGCAGTATTAAGTATATTATTTTAAGAATGATGTGGCTTCTGGCATCATATTTTGAAAATCAAAGATTGTAATTTTAGGGATAATGGAATACTCAAAAGGGAGTATTCTGTAAAACTGAGGGCGTATGGTCAGCAGAGAGATATTCTTTACAAATACTGGACTACGAGTTAGGAGACGACCTCAAGTCCCTCCTCCGTCAGTGATCTTGAGCCATTGTGGCAACACATTCTGGGCCTCGTTCCCCCCCCATCTGTAAAATGGGGGTGTTTGACTCATTGTTTCTTAACTGGGGTGAATTCTGGAGTCACCTGGGAAGATCCCCAAAGGCAGAATTCTGGTTTTGTTTCTTGCTGTGTTTCTAAGGCATAGAAAAGTACTTGGCACAGGGTAAATACTCAATAAATATTTTTTTAATGAAATAACACTTTTAAAAAATTCACAGAGCAGGATCCAGTCCAGAATGCTCACATCGTATGGGCTAGAAACTGTACATACATTTTGTAAAAGCCCTCTGGATCATTTTGCCAAGCACTCTGGGCTTAAGAACCACTAAACCCAACAATCCCCAAGGTTCCTTCCCTGAAGAATTGTCAGATTTAGCAAAGAAAAATGTAAGACATCCAGTTAAATTTGAATTTCAGATAAACAATGAAAATGTTTTAGTGTAAATATGTACCATGCACTATTTGGTTGTCGCAAAACTTGTAGAAAGATGACTAGGTAAGGCTTCTGCTTAGGCTGATGGTTAGAGGCAGAGGGTGGCACCTTGAAACTGGCCCAGATTTGGGAATCAGACAGATAATCTTGGTCTGAGTCTCTGCCCTGATTGTGTGATCTGAACAAATTGCTCAACTTCACTGGGCTTCGTAACTCGAGTGTCTATCCTGTAGAGCTGCTGAAAGTATTGGAGATATTACAGGAATGATGGTAGCAGGTATCTGATAACGTTTAGCTGTTTTTACTGTTGGTTTGAAGAAAGAAACTCAGTATCAATGAGAACTTTGTTGAAACACTGTCAACTAGCAAACTGGCATTCTGAAATGACCAAGATTATAGATAATAGTTCTGGGCAGACCTGGGCAAAGTTAGAGGGAACGCTGATCTTCTTTAGCACAATACCTCTATGTGTGGGGGAACAAAACATACTAAAAATTAATAGATTATCCAGAATAAATAAAGGAAGGAAGTTCTTTCGTTTCATTCATTATAAAATGTCATTTGCTCAACTGACTTTTTCTAATGTCAAAGGTAAACATTTGTTCAGGTTTTACAGGGTCACTATACAGAGGGATAGACTATTATTTGGGCAGTGGAAGTACTTCAATCCTAACCTTGTTTCCCTCTCTTCTAGGTTAAAGACACAGTCTGTTTCTAGAGCTTCTGTTGTTTCTAGAAATTTCTAACGCATTTCTTCTGTTTAAAAAATACACATGCAACAAATATGAAATATTCATTAAAAGGAAATGGTTCTCTCTAGAAAAATCTATTTGGACAAAAATCTTTAGATAATTTCATTATCAAATGTGAAGAGCTACGGGTGGAAAATAAATTGACCATTACATTTTCAACTGAGCTACTCAGATATCAACTGCATACTTTAAGCCCCCTGTTGTTATTTCGTTGTCTATCCACCACATATTTATTGTTGAGCCTGTATTATATACTGGAGACTGTTCTAAGTGCTTGGGATCCTTAGTGAACAAAACAGACCCAAATCCTTGCCTCTGTGGAGCTTGTCTTCTGGGATAGAGAGAGAAACAGAAGCATCCTAGATAAGTGAGTTAAGTAGGATACAGATGGCGCAATCTGTTGGTGATGGAAGGAGCCATGCTGATCTGGGGGATGAGAAGAGGGGCGTCAAGCACAAATGACCTAAGGCAGGAGCCTGCCTGGAATGTTCCAAGAATAGCAAGGAGGCCAATGTGGCTGCCGTGGAGAGAGGACAGAGGGAGTAGGAGGAGAGAAGACCAAGTAACTATTATCCTAATCATGATAAAGGACTCCACGAATCTAACTTCCAGTTTTGAGTTTTAGTTTACTTACTCTGTGACTACAGGGAGATCCTGAACTGCTTACCTGGAATGGTGGTCCTTAACTTGTAAAACATGGGTAGGTTAGAGATTTACTTCACAAAACTATGACTAGAGGGAATCAGTATATAGCTTAGTGATGATGTATGTGCTTTAATGGATGGATCTGAGTTCACAGTCTGACTTCCTTACTTGCTAGAGGTGTGCCCTTGGGCAAGTTCCTTCAACTCTCTGTGCTTCAAGTTCCATCTCTATGAAATAAGGCAACTAAAAGTACCCCCTTTCAAACTGTGAGGGTTAGAGGAGAGGGTCTGTGTAAAATGCTTAGCACAGAGCTTGGCACATAGAAAGTACTAAATAAATATCATCATTATTTCTTGAAAAGTATAATTAGGAGGATTAGGTACTCTGAAATATCTATTTAATATTTAATATTTAATATCAAAACATGTTTTCAGTAAAAATGTCTTATTATTGTTATTACTAGTGGTAGCGAGCCTCCAAGATGATCCCCAATGATCCCTGTCTCTGAGTATTCACACCCTTGTATAGTCCCCTCCCACATTGTACCAGGATTGGTCTATGTGACCATAGAATATGGCAGAAGTGATGGTATGTCACTTTTGAGATTAAGTTATAAAAGACATTGTGGCTACCATCTTGGTCATTCATTCTCTCTCTCAATCATCACTTGTTCTGGGGGAAGCCAGCTGCCATGTCATGAGCAGCCCTAGGGAGAGGTATCCCTTATGGAGAAGTCCACGTGACAAGGAACTGAGGCTTTTTGCCAACACCATGTGCGTTAGGGCCTTCTTGGAAGTGAACCCACTAGCCTTGGTCAAGTCTTCAGATGAAAGCAGCCCTCACTGACGTCTCGACTGCCGCTTCATGAGACCCTGAGGCAGAACTATGCAGCTAAGCAGATCCCAGATTCCTGCCCCTCAGAAACTGAGATGATAAATGTTTGTTGTCTCAAACTTCTAAGTTTTGGGGTAATTTGTTTATGCAGCAATAAATAACTAATACAATAGTTTACATATATATATAAACAAACAATAGTTATACATATATATAAACAGACAATAGTTTATATATATAAACTTTTAAGTTTCTATGTTTTAATTAACTTTTGAATGTAAAGAATTTATTGGACCTGAACTTATTTCTATCGCTTTGATTTTTAAAAATCACTGGTGATCCTTGGCACCTTAGGAGCATTTATTTTTTACATAGTTGTTATCAGCATATATATTGGTGTATACATTCTACTTTGTATTTCATGTTTAGAATCATTTCATATGTACCTTTTTATTGGCTCTATAGCATTCTTCCCTACTGCTATGTCGCATCATCTCAAACATTCCCTGTTGTAGGACATTTGAGTTAATTTCAGTTTTCAAAATAATAACTGGTACAATAAAAACAGTGCCAATTAGCTGGGCAATGTGCTGAGGGTTAAATAGACAAGCTCCCTGTTCTTAGGTACATAGAAGACAGACAGCACAGAGGGGGCGAGTCCTAAGGCACACAGACTACCCACAGATGTTGAACACATGCATTCGTTAGACAAGCAAACTGCCCTTTAGGCCGACCTAAGATGGTGAGTGTAAAGAAGCTGGATGAACTTATTTGTTAAGATGATAATAATAATAATAATAGCTTTCGAGAATGCTGTGATTCCTGGAGAAATATAGGAATGACACTAGACAATAAAACCTTGGAAAAATCCTATAAGCGATTGCCTTGGCTCCAAGTCTCAAAGCAGAATTTCAGAGAGGGTACCCCTGAACTAAACCATTGTCCCCAGACTGTGTGTCTGCCCCTTCCCCTTTCAGCATTCTCCTCCCCTCCTTTAGCTGTGCTTTGTCAGGCTCCACAATTGTGGCAGGAAGAGAAAAGTCGCCTAAGCCCTTCTTTGTTGAAATTCAGCTCTATGTTGTACGTACCAGGTCTCCTTTGAACACAGCGCTCATTAAAAGGCTCCATGTAACCAGATCCTATGAGCAGGAGCCATCATTTCTCCAACTTGGTTGTTTCTGGTGCTCAACTGTTGACTTTACTCACCTTCCTGACAGGGTTTTGAGGGCCACCAGGTATGCAAGCACCTTTACATTTAAAAAATAATTCATGATTGAAGGGAGCTACACTTAATATACCAGTGAGCACTGGACATAACTAACTCTAAAACTTCATTAGTCTATGCCTGTGCCCATCAATCTATTGAACCAGATGTAGCCCTGCCAGTAGGGGAAAAAGTTAACACTTCTTTAGTGACAAGACTGAGGTTGTATTGACATCAGCATTCCTGATTAGGTTTCAGCTGTGATAATCCTCAGTTGAATGTGGGGCAGCCTCCTTCCCTCCCCTCCGTCCATGGAAGGCTCCCCTCCCCGGTCAGCTTCACTCACACAACCTTCAATTTTATCTGCCATTAAAAGTTTGCCTGATGAAAGGGCTTTGAGGCTGAAAAGACAGCCCAGTTGTTTGAAAACTACTGAGTTAGAGAATGGTGCTTTGAGGTCAAGGTTAAAAGGTCACTGGGGGGGCTGGCCTGGTGGCGTAGCAGTTAAGTGCGCATGTTCCACTTTGGCGGCCCCGTGTTCACTGGTTCGGATCCCAGGTGTGGACACAGCACCGCTTGGCAAGCCATGCTGTGGTAGGCATCCCACAAATAAAGTAGAGGAAGAGGGGCACAGATGTGAGCTCAGGGCCAGTCTTCCTCAACAAAAAGAGGAGGACTGGCAACAGATGTTAGCTCAGGGCTAATCTTCCTCAAAATAAAAAAAAGGTCACGGGATCAGGTTTTCCTTGCCAAGGGAGAAAAAGCTTCAGTGACAATGACTCAGTGCAAAGTTATCACTAACATAATTTTAAAAAACAAAAAAACCCGTAGTGCACTTGCTGTCCTTGCTGGAAGTGATCAGTGCTGGGTTCTACCTCTGCACTCCAGCAACCTGTGTTCGAATCCTGCCTCCACGACTTAGCACTGTGGCTTCCTGCAGATATGTGAATCTCCCTAAATCTCCATCTTCATTTCTGCAAAATGTGGATAATAGTCACACCTGCCTCACAGAAGAAGTAAGTTCTCGATAGGGGTTATCAATTATTAAAATGATATTGTTTTAATTATAATACTTTGCATCTCTTTCAAGCCAAAGGCTATCATATTACAGTTAATTTTGTATATGGAATAACTCCCCTAAAAGGCAGGTAGTTTCTTGAGATTCTTCATGTTTGTGTCCTATATAAAGCTTAACCCAGTGTTTTGGGCATAGTAGGCCCTCAATAAACACTTGTTAAATAAATAAATGTTCTAAATATACTGGGTCTGCAGAGACAGGCTTGCACACATAATCCCTCCACTTAGCATCCTCGGAGAATGTCATACACCTTTTGAATGCTCTATAAATATTTTATAATAGTAACAATGATATAACAAAGATTATAATTATGAATAAAGATTACTCTTCGCTCAAATTTCCTGAACCTAAGGTTATATCCTTCAGCAACATGTAAAACTTATTCATACAGGCTTCAGCCTAATGCAAACTGAACTCTGACTTACTTTGTAAAATATCTAAAGCCAATGTATCCATGAGTCCTTTACCATTCAAACAGTTTTTTCCAGGAACCAGCAGTACAGGACTATCACGTTATAGGCTGGAAGAAATTAGGTCCTGTTTTCTTTCTAGATTTAGATAATAATTATCTTATGTATTTTCTGACACAGTCAGCAGCTAGATTATTTTATATTCATTTCCTAAGCTTTGTAATGCTTACAATTAAGTGGCAAACCAGCTAGTGAAATCGGAGTTATGAGCTTTGGGCTATAGAGCCAGCCTTGTGGGCCATTGCCTTCTCTGTGTCAGCTTTCTCCAGCGAGGGAGGCTGGAGCGCTGTTTTGGAAGAGGAACCACAGAGCCACTGGCAGTACGTAAATCTTCCAGATTGTGAGTCACAGACTACTATATGTAATATTAATAAAAGTTCCTTAAGAAGAAGACTCCTTGGCGGCAGTAAGACCTTGGGCAAGGGTGAAGGAACACACAGCTTCCCTTAGTAAAATCTAGAAACTCCAAGGTTGGTGTTGGAAAAGGCTCTGTGGGTGGTGGGTCCAGCTGTCTCAACCACGCCATCCCCTCGTCCCCCAGTTCACCCCTTCTTTGAGGGAGACACACTTACGCCCGGGTTGGCACATGCACACTCTCTCTTTCACGCACACACACATTCTTGCCTCGTGTCTTGCCCTTAATATTCTGGCACAAAGACAGACAAAACCCCTTCCCTCACATCTCTAGAATATTTGGGAATGACAAAAACTTAAAAACGCTCAATGATAACTGGTATACATCCATTGAAAAAACAAAACACAAAAAAGGGAAACAAAGAAGAACAGGAGGAAGGAAATAACTTCCAGGACCTGCCCCAATTCCACTTGTCCCAAAGGTCTGGTACGACTTTGGTGACCTCTTGCCTGGGTATCCTCCTGGCTCTCTCCTGATTTATCTCCTTGTTGCCGTATATCTTACTGGGCCTGAGCGCACTGGGCACTCAGGGCACCAGGTTCCCACCTGCAGCATACTCAAGGCCCATTCTGGTCCAACTCAATCTTCGAGGTTTGATCCTTACTGTCACTTGACGAAGGAAGCACAGTAGATTCTATTTCCATTTTACCAACAAGGAGCGTGAGGCTCAGGGAGGTTCAAGAGTTGGCTGTGGCTATTTGCACACGATTCCTAGTCTATGGCAGATGACTGATTGCACTGCGTAAAGGTCCACTATGCAAATGGTCAGCTAGGGTGCTCTCAGAACCAGGCAGATGCTCTTTTTTTTTTTTTTTTTTGGGAGGAAGATTAGCCCTCAGCTAACTACTGCCAGTCCTCCTCTTTTTGCTGAGGAAGCCTGGCTCTGAGCTAACATCCGTGCCCATCTTCCTCTAGTTTATACGTGGGACGCCTACCACAGCATGGCTGGCAAGCAGTGCCATGTCCGCACCCGGGATCCGAACCAGCGAACCCCGGGCCGCCAAGAAGCGGAACGTGCGAACTTAACCGCCGCTGCGCCACCGGGCCGGCCCTTTTTTTTTTTATTTTTTATTTTTTTTATTTTTAAAGATTTTATTTTTTCCTTTTTCTCCCCAAAGCCCCCCGGTACATAGTTGTGTATTCTTCGTTGGTTCTTCTAGTTGTGGCATGTGGGACGCTGCCTCAGCGTGGTCTGATGAGCAGTGCCATGTCCGCGCCCAGGATTCGAACTAACGAAACACTGGGCCGCCTGCAGCGGAGCGCGCGAACTTAACCACTCGACCACGGGGCAGGCAGATGCTCTTTAACTGCAAATCTTGAGTAACTCGTGGTCATGTTCGTTATTAATGCACTAGATTAGCTTAACTGAATCCTGAGGGGATGGGCATATAAATAAAAACATACATATTGTACATACATACATATTGTACATACATACCTATTGTATGTTTTTATTTATATAAAATGTCCAGAATAGGCAAATACATAGAGACAAATTAGTTCTGAAGGGAAAGGAAGGAGAGGAGAAGGTTCTGAATCTGGGGATGCTGCCAGGAGGACAGTCCTCGTTATGACCCCAAGAATGGAGTGCAGGGCCAAATGATGTCATGGGGGGTGACAGCAAAGAAATAAATAATATGTGCTAAAAAAGGGCCTGAAGGAAATTTACTATAATCTTGACAGTAGCTATATCTAGAGGAGAGTCATAAGTAATTGCCATTTTTTTCTCTATCCTTCTTTATATTTTTCCAAAGATTTTTTCCTATAATAGGCAGGCATTACTGTTACAGTCTGAAAAACTATTACGTGTTAGCTCATAATGTGTTAGCTTATGTTATATTGTAACAATACACGACTATCAAATTAAATATATGTGCTGCAAAAGTCACTATCAAGAAAGTGAAGAGACAACCCACAGAACGGGAGAAAATATTTACAAATCTTGTATCAGTTACAGGACTAGTATCACTTACCAGATATAAGTAAAGACCTCTTACAACTCAACAATAAAAAGACACATAACCCAATTTAAAAATAGGCAA
This sequence comes from Equus quagga, assembly GCF_021613505.1. Taxonomy (NCBI): domain Eukaryota; kingdom Metazoa; phylum Chordata; class Mammalia; order Perissodactyla; family Equidae; genus Equus; species Equus quagga. The sequence continues at coordinate 103,493,907 of NC_060272.1, forward strand.
GGGATTTGAATAGACATGTCTCCAAAAGAAGGTATACAAATGGCCAATAAGGATATGAAAAGATGCTCAGCATCATTAGCCATTAGGGAAATGCAAATTAAAACCACGAGATACCACTTCATACCTACTAGGATATATATATCCATATTCAAAAAGATGACAATAACAACTGTTGGCAAGGATTTGGAGACATTAAAACCCTCATAATGGAAATGCAAAATAGTACAGCCATGTTGAAAAAGTTTGTTTGTTCCTCAAAAAGTTAATCAGAGTTACTATATAGCCAAGAAATTCTACTCCTAGCTATACACCCAAGAGAAATTAAAACATATGTTTACATGAAAACTTGTACATCAATTTCATAGCAGCATTATTCATAAGAGCCAAAAAGTAGAAATAATCCGAAATGTCCATTAATATATGAATGGATACACAAAATGTGGTATTATCCATACAAGGGAATATTATTCAGCTATAAAAAGGAATGAAGTAGTGATACATGCTATTGTATGGATGAACCCTGCAAACATTAAGTTTAAGAAGCCAGACCCGAAGGCTACATACCGCATGTTTTTATTTAGATAAAATGTCCAGAACAGGCAAATACATAGAGACAAAGTAGGTTAGTGGTTACCTGGGACTAAGGGGAGGGGTGGGGTACTGGAGAGTGACTGCCAATGAGTATGGGGTTTCTTATTGGAGTGATGGAAGTGTTCTGGAATTAGATAGTAGTAATGGTTGCACAACTTTGTGAATATATTCAAAATCACTGAATTGTACGCTTTGAGTAATTTTATGGTATGTGGATCGTATCTGAATAAAAAAATGGCTAAAAATGAAGTAGAATTTCAAGTACACATCCACTAACAATTCCGGATCTGCCACATTTTTGATTGATTAGCTTTGCTTACTTTCCAGGGCCTCTGAAATAAAGGTTTATCGACTAAATGTAAGTAAGGAGGAATGAAGGGTGGAGGGCACTTTGTGTACACAGGATCCCCCTGCCTCTGATTCTCCCCTCATCACTTGGGGAATGATTATTCTCTTCATAGAATTGTAGACACTTTTTGGGGGGAAGATGGAGATTTTAGAGATCTACTGAATCCATACAACCTCTTCTACAGATGAAGAAACTGAGGCCTTTCAAAGAGTTTGCTTACTGTTACCTGGTGAGCTGCAAAGGAGCTGAGACTAAAAATGACATTTCCTGTCCCCGGGAATCTTTGAGCTGCCCTTTGCCCGTCCTCTTAACAGACAGGGGCTATCAATTTCAGGAATTCGCAGGTGTGCTTTGCCGTGAGCACGTAAGGAAACTGATTTCACAGCCTCTTCGCCCCAGAGGCCAGCATTTCGCCTAGTGAAGTTGGATGACTCTTCACTTTAACCCAGTTGCAAAAAGACTATGACGTATGTAAGGTCCTGGAGGTTTCTGCAGTGCTGGAGAGCCCAGGGGAGGACACCCCTCCTGAAGAAAATCAGTGATTGGAGAGCTGGCATTAATGGTTTTTGCCTTGGTACTACTTGGTTTTTATGAAATCAGTTCTCCCGTCCGATCCCCCAAGCTCTTCCTCTATTTAAACCATCTTCAGTTTGAAAGAAGACTCCTGTCACAGCTTTTCATCCCCTACTCCTCTCTCTTGCACCCACTGCGATTGCTCTGAATCCAGTGACTGACTTCCTAGTGCCGTCCTCAGCTCCCGAGGCAGGCGCTGCGTCTCCTATGGCGTCCCCCGAACAGCTGCACCCTTCCGGACACGCATCCGCTCCTTTCCACCAAGAACTCTGACTTGCAGCCGAGCGGGAGCCAGCGCACGGAGGACACAGAGCCCGTCCAGAGAACAGAGGGAAGTTCAGCCGCCAGGGACCGTCCCGTTCAGGCACCTGCACGAAACGAGAGCTCTGCCCGCTCCAGAGTCATGCTCTCACCAGGGGCCAGAGAACAAACCCACCGACACAGAGCAATTTCTTAGCGGAGGGGAGGGAGGGGGAGGGAGGGGGAGGGAGGGGGCGGGAAAAAGGCGCTGGGCGGGGGTATCAACCATGCCCGCCTCCCGCGTCCAGGTACCCTCCCTGTCAAAGATAACAGAACCCAACTGACGCAAGTCTCCCTGGGGGATGGACTTTTTTCCTTCCCTCGGGGAAAAAAGTAAACACACGTGGGCAGAAGGAACATGCTGGGGCGGAGGGAGCTCCCCGCTCGTTCTCGCGGTGCAGAAGCCAGCGGGCCGGGCTGAGGCGGAGGAGGTGCGCGAAGGTGCCTCTTGGGCATGGTGGAGTCAGAGCGGCGCGCAAGCGCACTGGGCCCGCCCGCCCGCCCGCAGGTCCTGGGGTACAAAGACAGCGCCGCGGAGAGCCGTGGTTCCCTGAGGTCTTAGGAGCCGCCTGGGGCTCCCTTCCGCCCAGCTCCGGGGCGCAGCCACGTCGTTTCCCACCCGGTGTCTGAGGCTTGCTAGTTTCCCCTCGATATCTTCGCCCTCGCAGGCTCTGCAGGGCCCGGGTGGATCCGGTGCGTTTCAGGGTTTAATTCTGGCGCTCGCAAGCCAGGGCCGGCTCCGCCCCCTCCGCTCCGCCCCCTCCTCCGAGGTCTGGGAGCAGCGGCCGAGCCAGCGAGCGGCTGGCGGGTCGCAGCAGGTTGGGAGGAACGCCTAGAGGTGAGTGGAGCCGGGGTCGACGCTGCGCCCTTTCTCCCCAGGCTGGGTGCGGGGGCGGCCGGACCCTCACCCCTGCCCCGCGCCGCTCTGCGCGCAGTCGGGCAAACTTGGCGCGCGCCGGGGGCGCACGGCGGCCGTGGCGGTGGCGGAGGGCAACCCCCGCGGACTCCCCCTCGCCCGGGTTCCCCCGGCGGCCTCGAGGCTGGCCTGGGGACTGGGTTCGAGAGGTTCCTTGGGCCCCGCGGCCGGCCGGCTTTGGCGCGCGCTGCGGCGGCGGGGCAGGACCGGGCTGGAAGGGGAGCGCCGCCCGCCAGGCTCGGGGCAGCGGGAAAGTCCGGGCCCGGCCGGGCGGCGGGAGGGTGCAGGCGCTTCTCGGCCCGGGGTCCGGGCGCACGGCCCTTGGGAGCCCCCGGGCCATTTATTAGCCCGCGATGGGGTGGCAGACCCACTCTTAGGCGTCTCCCGGAGAAGTTGTCGGCTCCGCTCCGCAGGAGGGAGTGGCGATCGACCCCTTTATGTCCCAAAGCGGCAGGTGGCCTCGGGTCGCCCTCAGCCGACTGGGAGATGGCTCCGGCCAGGGTTGGAGGGGTCGAGAGGTGGGGGAGGGGTGTGGGAGAGCTCTGGGCCTACTGGGGCCCGCCGTCCCCGGCCCGGACAGTGGGGGCATCTGGAGGATCCGCGGGGTCTTGTCCAGGGAGGGTGCGAGCGCCCGTAAGTGGGCTTGATCCCTCAACGCCCCCCTCTTCCAAGCCACTTCGGCAAACACGCAAGGAATCCTGCGCTCACGGCCGCCACCTCCCCTTCATCCATCCCTCTCCACCTGGGTCCCCGTGGAACTTCCAGAGGCACCTCTTGGCGGTGGGTCCTGCAAGTCAGCAAGAGTTGTGCTGCGCCGGCGTGACTCGGTGAGGGCTTTGGCGGAGTCGGCGTTAAAAACAATCTATGGCGTCCCCCAGCGCTCGCTGGCTGCACGTCGTCTCTGCGGAGGCTCGTCTTGTCGTATTAATGGGTGTTCTATCAGAATGAGATCCCTGAAACTAACAAGGAAGGTTAATCATCCAGATCTGTAATTGTGCAGGTTCTTGCTCCACCGTCACCCCCTCACCTCTGAGCTGGACGGACATCAGGGCCTGCCCTTATGTTTAATTCATTAGTTTATTTAACTTGATTTTTAGGTGGTACTTAGCTGTTCATCTACTAGTTGCTCCTTTCATCCAACTTTCTCTACCAAAAAGTTGGGCTCTCCCACATTTTATTTATTTAAAAACAGATATAATAAACATGCCATAAATTTACTGTTTTAAAATGTACAATTCGGTGGTTTTTAGTATATTCACAAAATTATGCAGTCATCACTACTGTCTAATTCCAGAACATCTTCTTTACTCCAAAAAGAAACCCGGTACCCATTAGCGATCACTCCCCATTTCCCCAGCCTCCACGCATTCATTTTAAGGTGACGTTTTCCCAAGATGGAGATTGGATGAGAAAACTGAGAGGTTATTAACTTTGGTTCTTTTTGAGTTAATAGACTTGGGGAAAGGTGCTGTTGCTGAGGCAGTGGGGAAAAAAATTAAGTATGGGCTGTCCTATGGTGAGATTATAATTTCTAAGGATGGAGGAGAAGCGGCCAGTGGAGGAATTATTGCCTCCTTTAGAGATAGTACAGGGGCCGGCCTCGTGGCGCAGCGGTTAAGTGCGCACGTTCCGCTTCTCCAGCCCGGGGTTCGCCAGTTCTGATCCCGGGTGCAGACATGGCACCTCTTGGCAAGCCATGCGGTGGCAGGCGTCCTACATATAAAGTATAGGAAGGTGGGCACAGACGTTAGCTCAGGGCCAGTCTTTCTCAGCAAAAAGGAGGGTTGGCAGCAGATGTTAGCTCAGGGCTAATCTTCCTCCAAAAAAAAAAAAAAAGGTACAGAAATTAGGAATGCATTTTATCCCGTGGCGGGGCTGGGGCTCTCATTCTGCACTCTAAATTTGCCAAGTCCACAGATCACTCTAGTTGAGGTTCTACCCCAGCAAAAGTGAGTTCTGTTTTGTGGATGTGTGTGTTTTGGGGGAGGAGGTATTAGAGAGAAAAAGGGCTGCAGGTTTAAAAATAGTTTTGTTTTAAATCATCCAAACTGGCCCCAAGGAAAGAAACCACAGGCAAATGGCCGCTAGAATCGGTATATTCAAGACGTAGGTTCATTTCGTGAGTATCGGCATTTGCTCACAAATAGTCCGGTGAGCTGTTGTCCTCTCAGGCCTTAACCCCCTAGGCCAGGGAGGAGGAGGCAAGGATGGGAAAGAGTCTAGTTCAAGGAAATTCCCGGAAGTTGGGAGGTGAGTAGGAGAATGTCAGAAAAGGGAGTGCTGGTGGGAGCTGTTTGTTAAAACAGAGTGGCTGTGGGGTGAGCAGATTCAGAAGCAGCAAAGGGGATTTCCATGAAAAATTCCACTTCTCGGGCATTTGTTGCATTATTTGTGCGTGTTTTAAAATCACATTTTAGTGAGCAGAGTTGAAGCTATCCAAATTACACAACCACCAGTAGGCTTCTCTTCCGCTCTCCAGTCAAATAGAGAAGCCAAGTTGGTTTCAAGTGTTACAGGACATTTTAAGCCTGTTACATGGGTGGCTTGGCTTGTGCCATCTCTTTTTTTTTTTTAAGTAATTTTTAAAGTTGAACTATAACATACACGTAAATTTTAAGTGTACAATTTGATGGATTTTCACAAAGTGAACATAAACTTATAACCAGAAACAGAGCTTTGCCATTTTGTGGAAGACCCCCATGTTTTTTCCAATCACTGTCTCTCCCCAAGGGTAACCACTGTCCCAACCATTGATGAGTTTTGCCTCTTTTCATGTTATATATACATGAGGTCATATAGTATGTATTTTTTTTTTTTGTATCTGGTTTCTTTCTCTCAAAATTATGTTCGCGAGATTTAGCCCTGTTGTCGCATGTGGCTGTTAGTTCTGTCATTACCATCGCTGTCCAGTATTCCATGTGTGACTATACCCCAATTTATTTATCCACTGTAGGGTTGATGGGCATTTGAGTAGTTTCCAAATTTGTCTATGGCAAATAGTGTGACTGTGAATGTTCCAGTACGTGTCTTGATACACGTGCACATGTTTCTATAGGGTATATACTCAGGAGTAGAATTGCCGAGTTCTAAACTAGTGTTCAGTTTAGAAGATTCTCCCAAATAGATTCCAGAGTGGCTGTATCATTTATCCTTCTACTGGCAGGTATGAGAGTTCTGTCCATCTTTTTTTAAATTGCAAAAGCAGAAGACCTACAGAATTTGGCAGATGGACAAAAGGTGACCTGTATTTACCCCATCTCGGTAGACTGATTATTTCTGTGTTCACTACCAGTGCTTTTCCATATCTGTTCATATTTTTATGGAGTCATAATCCTAATATTCAATTTTGTTTTTTGTTTATGTCTTAACACTACATCTTAATATTACTCTAGTCTCTATGACTTTTTAACCTCTATACACGTCCATAATCCCATGGATATGTTTTCATTTAACAATTCCTCCATTACTGGAAATGTGTGTTAATTTTTGGAGTTTTACCACTATGTGTTGCTGCAGGGATCATCTTTGTACATAGATGTTTTTTCATTTCTTTTGGATTATTTCATAAACTAGAGACTTTATGGTTTTAGATCCTTATTGTTACACTGCTACTTGCGAAATTGAGTTGTCCATGAATCTAGTACAGAATTGATAAAAGAAGTCTTTAAGTTGCTAGTATGTTACCTGCAAAAAGGTGCCTCATTGATTTAAATTGCAATTCTCGAAATAATGATGGGGTTGACCGTGATGTCTTCTTTATAAATAGCGTAAATGGAACTTTTGTTATTATCTCATTTACCAGTCACATACTGTTTCTCTTTATAGGATATCTTTTGCAAAGATATTGAGCCAGGAACTTTAGAGGATACAAGAAGGACCATTCCATTCCAAGTAGTTTATTGTCCAGAAATGATATATAAAAATTACGAATGCCTCTTAGACAGAATCCTTATGTATGACACAGAAGTATTTAGTTCGCTTAACAGATATTGAGTGCTTATATGAGTTCTGAGTCAAAAGAGGTCTTGCTTGTCTGCATGGTTAAGATTGCCTTCCCTAAAAACTAAAACTTGAACTGAGCTTTAAGAGATCTTGAGAAATTGGCTAGGGAGCAGGTGTCTCAGAAGGAAAAAGACCACTGAGCCATCCCGAGGGGAGAGATTAATGGTGCACAGGCCACTCTGCACAATTGGGAGGATACTGGTTTCCTTTCCATTCTTTTTCTGGAAGTTACTGAAAATAAACAAACTAATATAAAGGCAGAAAAAATAGCGAGAGCAAAAAGCCTCACAGAGCCCCTAGCAGGTGGGGAGATATAAAGATGCAGAATTGTAGAAGGAGGCAGAAGGATGTAAATATTCGATATGATGGCTCATTCTGGAAATGTAGGGGATGGAGAAATTAATGCTGAGTAGAGAGATTTGGGTGATGTTTAGGGAGACTGGACCTTGAAGGATGTATCCAGGTGGAGATTAGAGTGAAGGGCATTGCTGTTTAGGCAATGGCTTTTGAGGAAGCAAGGCAGTCCAGCAGTGCTTGACACATAATAGGATGGCCAGTCACATGCTTGGAGACCCAGGTGAATGGCAACTTGAGACTGTACCTTCTTCCATTGGCTCGTGACTGCTGATCCAGCCTGGCGATCTTTGTGGAAATGTAGCTCTGGACCCAGCCTGGCTAGTTTGAAACCAGGTTCTGCTGCTTGCTGTGTGATCTTTGGCATAGTTACCAAACCTCTCTCTATGCCTCAATTTCCCATCTATAAAATGGGCAAATTAAAAGCATGCCCCTCCTGGGGTTATCGTGAGGATTAAATGAGTTAAAACACATAGAGTACTTAGAAGACTGCCTGGCACACAGTACGTGCTAAACATATTTGCTGTTGTTTCTTTAATTTTTAAATATTTTTTCCAGCTTTATTGAGGTGTAATCGACAAATAAAATTGTAAGACATTAGAAGTGTACATCATGATGATTTAATATACATATACATTGCAAGAATTCCTCCCCTCTAGTTAATTAACACATCCATCACTATATACGTATTTTGTGTGTGTGTGTGAGAACATTTAAGTTCTACTCTCTTAGCAAGTTTCGGTTATACAATACAGTGTTGTTAAACTTCTAAAGTAGTGTTTGCACATAGTAAGAATAATACAAAAAACAAAGAAGGGTTTAAAATGAAAACCCATCGCTCCTCTCTGATCCCGGCTCAGCTGCCGTCTCTTCTCAGTGTGATAACTGTTGACCGTGTTTTTAGTTCTTCTGGTGGTTATCATTGAACAAATTGCCTCGTAATCTAGTGGCTTAAACAATTGTTTCATGGTATTTTGGATTCCGTGGGTCAGGGATTCAGGCAGGGCCTGGCTGGGGCCGTCTGCTCCTTGTGAGGTCTCTCTGTAATACCCAGTTGGTGAATGGGTTGGTCGGAAGGGTCCAGGAAGGCTTTGCTCCCATGTTGTATGCCTTGGCAGGGGATGGCTGGAAGGCTGGGCTCACTATTGACTGTGGACCAGAGCACCTGCACGTGGGGACTTCAGCATCATGGCCCCAGGTAGTCAGACTAGTTATGTGGCCACCAGCTTCCCTGTGTATTGATCATGGTTCTCTAGAGAAACAGAACCAATAGGATATGTATATGTTCACAGAAGATTTATTATAAGGAATTGGCTTACACGATTATGGAGGCTGGCAAGTCCAAAATCTGTTGTGTGGGCCAGCAGACTGGAGACCCAGGAGAGCCAGTGGTTCAGATGACGAGCAAAGGCAGTCTACTGGAGAATTCCCTCTTGCTCAGGGACGCTGGTCTTTTTGTCCTAGTCAGGCTTCAACTGATTGGATGAGGCCCACCCATATTATGGAGGGCATTCTGCTTTACCCAAAGTTCACTGATTAAAATGTTAATCTCAGGGCCAGCCCCAGTGGCCTAGTGGTTAAGTCCAGGGTACTCTGCTTTGGCAGCCTGGGTTTGGTTTCCAGGTGCAGACCTACAACACTCAGCCACCATGCTCTGGTGGTGACCTACATGCAAAAAGAGGAAGATTGGCAGCAGATGTTAGCTTAGGGTGAATCTTCCCCAGCAAAAAAAAAACAAAAAAAAAAAGTTAATCTCATCCAAAAACACCCTTCATGTTGACACATAAAATTAACTCAAGGTATGAGCACCTCAAGTGAACCAGTTGGAAGCTCCATGGCTTTTTATGACCTAGCCCCAGAAGTTATATGACTTCCCTTTACCAAACTTTATTGGTTGGAGCAGTCACAAAGCCTGCTCAGACTCAAGGGGAGGGGACATTGACCTGCCACCTGATGGGAAGAATGTCAGAGAATTTGCAGTATTCTTTTTAAACTGCCACAGCGTGCACTTGATTTCACAAATTTAACAATAGCTGTTACCTCCCTGCTAAGGAAAAAGTGGGATTTATGTTACCTCCCACATCTCTTCTCCTCCCCTGTTCCTCCCAATTTGATTATGTATCCTATTATTTTTTGTTCTCTTTTTTCAGTTACCTTTATAATTTTAAATAAAGCATTCTATACTTGACAAGGCCATAGAGAGGTGGAAAACTCAGGTGTGTTGGGGTGTGTGTATCTGTTTGGGAGGGGCAATGAAGGAGAACAATGGAACTGTGTTGAATGGGAGAGGCCTGACAAGGAGGCACTTATTAAAACGCTCCAGCCACTAGATGTGTGAATTGTCTGTGAGGATGGACTCTGCATGAGCACAGCAGGTGACTTAATCCAACGGTTTTTATTTTCTCTCTTTGGCTTTTAAACTCAGATACCTGTTTACCTTTTCGTTGCCTTGAGCTTTGCATTTAAAGTATGGATGCTGGAAGCAAATGATGTTCTGCCTGATGAAGAATCTTAGAACAGATACACTGTTGAGTTGCGTATTTGTGTATGGATATATACACTAGAAGGACCTGTCACAAATAGGTATCCTTATGCTGTTTTTCATTACAGAAGCAATCAGGTAATTGGAAACAGTTATACATTTCAGTGTCAGGAACCCTGTAGCCCTGTTGGAAGGTTTTTTTAAAATTCATTTAGTTAATGGAATTGAGCAATGGGGATTAGTTTAGCTCTCAGAAGACGTACTAATCCCTTTTCATAATTATCTGGTCTCCTGAGATGCACACAGGAACCTCTGTTCTTGCTCATTTACATTTATTGCATATTGCAGATAAAACTAGATTTGATATTTATTTTATGTTTACAGGCAAGAAGGTAAATTTGTTGATATCTGCATTACATTTTTGGCTAGATTTGTTCAGATTTCTGTTGGTAATTCTGACTGGTTCACCCTTTGATCTTGGGGAAAATAGGAAAAAATAATTAGAACAAAGGTAGAAATCAAGCCTGAATTAATCCATCCTTGCTCCCTCCCCCTTTGTATTCTTCTCAGCAGAGCTGCGCTTTCCTTTAAAAATAACTGCTTAAGAGTAACCCTTTTTAGGGGCTGGAATTGCCCCTATTGTATGATGCTGTGACTCACTTTTCTGCCAAATATTCACTCATCTCCCTTCTCAAGCCGACCATCTTTGTATCATACCCCCTTCCAGCCACTACTCTCACCCAAACAGTGTTCTTCTAAAATCGTAGTTTCCTTTTGTCAGTTTTTGAACTTTATTTACATGGAATCACAGAGTGTATACTCTTTTGTGTCTAGCTTCTATCCCTCCATGTTATATGTGTCAGATTGATCCGTGTTGTTTTACATGGGTATGGATTATTCTCATGGCTGCCTGGTTTTCCATTGTGTGAATATACCACCGTTTATTCATCCTACCGGAGATGTACGTTGGGTTGTTTCCAGTTTGGGACCAATATGAACAGTGCTGTCTTGAACAAATTTGTGCATGTTTTCTAGTGAACATGTGTGTACACTTCTGTTAGATATATATCTAGGAGTGGAACTGTTGGGCCACACATTTCAGATATAGTGGAGACTGCCAAAGTGGTTTTATTAATTTATGTTCCCAGCAGTGGGTGTGTGAGTTCTAGTTGTTCCACGTTCTTGCCAATGCTTGTTGTTATCTGTTGTCTTATTTTAGCCAATCTGGTAAATGTGTGCTATTGAATTCCTCGGACTAGTGAAGATGAGCGCCTCAAGAAGGACTCAGGCTCTTTTTATTTAAGGCCTGATGAGATAGACAAGCAAGGCCAGATAAAGAATTCATCTAGAGACTTCCTATGAGTTTTTTAATTGATCTAGCTGTTCTCTTCCTCCATGCTATAAAATTCGTTTCTGGTGGAGTGTTTTAATTTAGTGGGAGATGTATTTCAAGGAATATACAACTAATAAAAGTTTGAAGAATGGAAGTCTATAAATAAATTCTACTGGTTCTGAGAATTGAAGTATTCAGCATATTTGAAGACTGAAATTTTCTTCATGCTGTCTTACTCTTTCAACTTTTCTAATTTGTTAAATCAATCAATTTATTTTTTTACCATTCACTGTGACTTTTTTTTTTTTGAGGAAGATTAGACCTGAGCTAACATCTGCTGCCAATCCTCCTCTTTTTGCTGAGGAAGACTGGCCCTGAGCTAACATCAGTGCCCATCTTCCTCTACTGTATATGTGGGATGCCTGCCACAGCATGGCTTGCCAAGCAGTGCCATGTCCGTACCCGGGATCCGAACCGGCGAACCCTGGGCCACCAAAGCGGAACATTGGAACTTAACTGCTGCGCCACTGGGCCGGCCCCAACTGTGACATTTTTATAGAGGAATTTGTCTGAGTCATGCTCTGCAGTTGGTCAGGAATTAAATTTCCACGTGAGAATGTAGAAGAAAATTTGAGTTCTTGCCGTATTATCTTTTAAAGGAAAAAAGGAAAGGGGCGTTAACACGGATCAGTTGGATGTTATGAAGCTTCCAGCGGCAGTGCTGTAAGTTTCTGCCCTTTCCTGGAAGATGAAATGAGCAGTTTTGATGAAACTGAACATATGATTTGGTGTGCTTGAGTTTGTTTTGATTTATTTCCTGTTGACCTTTTGAAATTTCATCGTTCAGGTTCTATTTAGGGCACTTATTTTATCTTCTCAATTGTTTCTTTTTGAGGACTGTGCACCTCCTTCGGAATGCAGCCTAGCTTTGCACTTATTCAGTGCATGTGTTCCATCTTCCCTTAAACAGTATTAGGGGTATTGCTGATCAAGGGGTAGACACTGTTGGTCTTAAGTGCCTTTAAGGTGTTTGTCTGTACTGTTTGGCCTCTTGGTGGCAAGATTAAATTCTGGTGGCGTAACCTAAAGGGTCTTTGGAGAACCCAGGCTTCTGACCTTGAGGACAGAATAAGATTTCTCTGCCTGTAGGGACACCACGCTTTGATCTCCTTTCAGAGTTAGAATTCGGGCGTGGGAGGAGAGTTTGCTGAAGCCCTATCAAGGAGAGAAGGTTGGGAGAGAAACAATTCAAGTTTACTTATCACAACTTAAAGTTTCTTAGCCCTGGCAGGGTTTCAGTAACAATTGGGAGAAGCAATTCAAATCGGTTACTGCTATGAAAGTTTTTGTATATTATTTAAATTTTTTTTTTTAAGTTGAGGGAATTCAAGGTTAGTCCTCTTATGAAGTCGTGTGAACTTACTTGTGTTCCAGTAGTTTTTAGTCGGGGGAGGAGGAAAGAGGAACAGTTGTGAAACTGGAGTGGGATCTGAGAATTGTCCATAATGCTGGGAGTGACAGTGAGGTGGGTGGGAGGCACTGGTTTGAGGAATGGCAGAGCCTTTTTCCGGAGAGCTAGGTGGAAGGGGGATGACTAGGTTATGCTTTGTAGGAAGTCGAAAATAGTTTTGACTGACAATGCATGATTATCTCAGTACCATGCTGAGGCTGCCAGATCTGCATAAAGGTACCAATTCATCAATTATCATAGTGGTTTAGGTGCCCACTGTGTGGTAACCTGTCATTTAGGTGATCAGGAATTCCGTGCTTCCATCAGCTAAAGTTTAAATGTTGTGGTTATAAAGAGATCTGTCCTAATGAGACTTAATCCCCACCTGCCAGGGATGCATCTGAGTCTCGTTGTTGCTCCACCACTCCTGTCCACATGCCCCTTCTTCCTTTGCGTGTGAACTTGGAGTCATGAGGGTGCTATAAGTTATCCTCCCCAGATTCAGTGGACTCTGTTTTGTCAGGAGAGTTGTCATCAGGTTTTGGGCTAATAGAGAAAAAGAACTGTTTCTTTCTCTTTGTTTTCTTAGGTTTATTTTAGCCAACCTCAGGAAACAAAAGCCTACTGTCTGGATGTTCATGGGAGACAGGAAAACCTAATTGGAAGGCCTTTGTTTTCCTTAGGTGCAATACTGTGTCCTCATCTGGCTTTTTCACACCTAGAGAACCAAAGTGTCTCTCATTCAGAAACACAGTGCTGCTGTGTCTGGGCTCAGTTCCGCCCATCGTGGGGAAGGTGTGCCAGCGGTCCCCTCTTGAAGTCAAGAATGAGTCAGAAGACTTGAGGACTCTTAGCCAGCCCAGAAGGATTCAGTAAAGCCGCTTTAGTTCATGGAACAAACTGTCACTCTTCCTGCTCTGTCAACTTCACTGGCAAGAGGAGGAAATACTGCTTAAGGACCTTGAAGTTTATATACTTTGTGAATCATTTTCTTGGGAACTTTCTCTTTCAAAGAAAAAGTGTGGCAAACCTCTGGCCTCACATCCAGTTTCACCAAATAACTGTGCCTCCCTGTTTGCCTGCTTTTGAGTCCTGACTTAAAGCTGGGGCTCATGTGTTGATGTGTGTATTTAAGCCTGGGTCCCAGGTGGGGTTGGGGCGCTGAAACCATGGAAACGCTGCTTCATCCTGAGCATCTCCTTCTCTCTCCTTGACCCTCAGTGACCCAGGGCAGCTTTTCCTTTCCCATTTCTTCCCCATTTTTTTACCTTTATTTTTGGGCTGGTCGGGCTGAAGAGATCTGATTCAATATAGGTTAGGGGCTTGGGCTCCGGAGGCTCAACTCTACCATTTCCTGCCAGGCATGTGTTTGCTTTGCCTCTGTGTGTCTGAAAAGAAACCTTAATATTGGGGCCGGCCCGGTGGCGCAGCAGTTAAGTTCCCATGTTCTGCTTCTTGGCGGCCCGGGGTTCGCCGGTTCAGATCCCGGGTGCAGACATGGCATCGCTTGGCAAGCCATTCTGTGGTAGGCGTCCCACATATAAAGGAGAGGAAGATGGGCATGGATGTTAGCTCAGGGCCAGACTTCCTCAGCAAAAATAGGAGGACTGGCAGTAGTTAGCTCAGGGCTAATCTTCCTCAAAAAAAAAAAGAAACCTTAATATCATGCACAGTGTTTAAGTGTCTTGGTGTGGAGAGAGGGACGAGAGAACAGGGAGTGAAGATGGAGGAATGAATACCTAGGCTATAGTGTTTCCTGACTATAAAACTCTCTGGGAAAAAAATCTCCAAAGAGGTGTCTTGTTTGCTTATGGCCGGTGGAGCAGAGAAAGGGCTGTGATCCTGGGGTGGTGCACAGTGGATCAAAGAAGAACCCTGGGAGCACATAAAAGGGCAGAGGCGGGCTCAGGGGCCTGCGTCCAGGAGGAAACCCCAGCTCCATGAAGTGCCATCTCCCTTGCCCCTTCTCTGCAAGCTCTTCCACAGTTTTGAGCAAAATAATTTTTCTCTGCCTGTAACATGGGGATAAGGAGAGATACTGCACAGAGGAACTGAGAGGATCAATGAGACAATAGATGTGTGAGCCTTACCCGAGCTTTGTTGAAATCTGATTGTTCCTCCTGCTGCCCCATGCCAAGGAAACTTTCACTGGTTGTTTAGGATAATGGGATTCCTGGTCATTGCTGGGAAGTTGTTGGGGTTGGGGTACTTGTCTGTGGGGGTGCTGGGATGGGGAAAGATAAGATGCGTTAGTCCCCTAAGTTGGTGCTCTGAACTTCTCTTCTGGGAAATACTCTGCAGGACTGCTGGTAGTGCAAACCATTCACCATTTATAACAGTGTTTCCAGGATATAATGGATAAATATGCTTGATAAACTGTGGGCATAGTACTACTTGTTAAATTGGTGATTCTGTGTATCTGAAGCTTTGGGGAAGTTAGGATAGTAATATTGTATTTTTAGTCCAGGGCCTATGCAAAGACTAGTTCACATTCAGTTAACTAGTGAACTTTCCTTAAATTGGTGACTATATAGACCCAGAGGATTAGGTCTTATTTCTCGCAGCAACATATGCTATTTTGCCTGTTCTCATGTTCATTAAAATTAAGAACTTTCATTCAGCAGTACAAATTAAGACTGAAAAGACAAGTCACAAAGTAAAAGATATTTGTCATACATATGTCCAACAAGTAACTTGTCCAGAATATGGAAAGGACAGCTACAAGTCAGTAAGAAAAACAGAAAACCTAATTTTATTTTATTTATTTATTTATTTTTGAAGATTTTATTTTTCCTTTTTCTCCCAAAGCCCCCCGGTACATAGTTGCATATTTTTAGTTGTGGGTCCTTCTAGTTGTGGCATGTGGGATGCTGCCTCAGCATGGCCTGATAAGTGGTGCCGTGTCCGCACCCAGGATCTGGACCAGAGAAACCCTGGGCCGGCGAAGCAGAGCACACGCAAATTTAACCATTCAGCCATGGGATCAGCCCCTGAAAACCTAATTTTAAAAATCAGCAAAAGGCATTCAACATCATCAGTCATCAGGAAAATTCAAATTAAAACTATTATAAAATAGCAATACATACCCACCCAAATGGGTAAAATTAAAAAAAAAACAACCCAATAACCAAATATTAGTGGAGATATAGAAAAGCTCAGACTCTCATACACTGCTGGTGGAAGTGTGAGTTGGTTTAACCACTTTGGAAAGCTGTTTGGACTTATCTATAAAGCTGAACAAATGCATATTCTGTGACTCAGTACTTGTAACCCTAGACAAATATGCCCAACAGGAATGAGTGCATATGTGCACCGGAAGCATTTACAAGAATGCTTATAGTGGAACAATAGAAACAATGCAAATACCCATGAATGGGTAAGTAAATTGTGGTGTGGTTATACAATGAAATACTACACAGCAATAAGAAAGAACAGATTACTGCTACACAGAACCACACGATGAATCTCACAGACACTATATGGAGTAAAAGAGGTTGGAAACAAGTGTACATAGTGTACTATTTCATTTATATGAAGCTCAGAAAGAGGCAGAAGTAATTGAGAGTGACAAGTCAGAATAGGGCAGGGGGTGGCACAAGGGATGTATTGACTGGGAAGAGGCCTAGAGAGACTTCTGGAGTCTTGATAGCGTTCTCTATCTTTGATCTAGGTGCTGATGACATGGATATGTTCATTTGTAAGAATTTATCATGATAAATATTTAAGATTTATGTACTTTGTGTTATTCTTTAATTTTAAAAAGTTTACTAAGATCAAGCATTTAAAAATAAGTAAAACACAATTTAAACCAATGAGGCTTATTGGCCACAAAAAAGAGAAACTAATTTAAACCGGCTTAAACAAACCAGCACCAACAATAAAGAATTTGACAACAAAACAATAAGGAGTTTGTTGGAAGGAACCCAGTGAAACCCAAGAGGATGGTAGCCCAGCCAGTGCTCCGGGAAACTGGGGAGTTGGGACCTGAAGTTATGATTTCTTTGTGGCACTCACGGTGTCTTGTCTCCAGCATTTGCACCATTCTTTGGCTTTCCTCTGCAGACCACCTTTCTCTGCTTCAGCTCATGCGTGGTAGAAAATGGCAGCCCAGCCCTTGCTATCATGACCTCTCATTGCAAACCCAACCCCTTTTTTATACTTTCTAGTTTACTGTCTCCCTTCCTGCTGATCAGCTTAGCCTATGCCTCCTTTTTCCCCCTGGGAATAGGATTCATTCTGTGGTGCGGTCAGCTGTGGCCAAGGGATCATGTTGGAGACAGGGCAGCCAAGGCTAAGGATGGCTGGCTTTTTCTAAAAAGGGACGTGTGTGTGGGAAGAAAAAGGTTGCCATCCTACCACATGTTCTCTTGCTGAATGTCTGCTTCCTCCTATCTTTTCCAGCTACTAATGAAGCAGGAAAAAGAGTCCCCAGGAAATTCTTTGTTCCCTCACAATCAAATTAGACTCTCAGGTTCACTTCCAAACGGGACACCCAGCAGCTTGACCCTGATTTCTTGCAGTCTCCCAGAGCTTTGGTTTTACCAAGATCCATCACAAACTAGCCTGGCCGAGGGAGCTGTTTATCTTGTATCGTTTTGGGATTATGGAATAATTTCCCAAATCTCTGCAGATTCACAGCATCTGGGTATAACTTTGTATCCAATTGTAGGAAATATTGTTCCTAACTTGATTTGAACTTAACAGTGCACATAGCGGTCCTGATATCCATTATAGGCTTGCTAACACTGATAGAACTGAGGGCCCCAGCTTCAGGACTATTCAAGGCAGAGTATAGCATTCTCTTTCTCCCAGTCTCGTGAGTCATTTAGTCCTCGTAAATGTTCTGAGTTTCTCTAGATTTCAGCTTGCCAAGACCGCATCACAAATTTGCAAGAGGTGGTGTTGAGTATTTTTCCTTCAGAAATGAAGTTTTTAAATGAATTCATATATATTTTCATCAGAGTAGCTCTGAGAGGAGTCTTAACTTTGAGTATTGTTTTTCTCTGGCTTCCAGGAGAAGATTTGAGAGATCTAGTAATTTTCTTCAAGTTTGGTTTTTTTTTTTTTAAAGATTTTATTTTTTCCTTTTTCTCCCCAAAGCCCCCCAGTACATAGTTGTATATTTCTCGTTGTGGGTTCTTCTAGTTGTGGTATGTGGGACGCTGCCTCAGCGTGGCTTGATGAGCAGTGCCATGTCCGCACCCAGGATTCGAACCAACGAAACACTGGGCCGCCTGCAGCGGAGCGCGCGAACTTAACCACTTGGCCACGGGGCCAGCCCCCAAGTTTGGTTTTAATGGATCATTTGAAAAATCATTTCCATCCTCAGATCTTATATTGGTAAGATTTCTAGGCAGGGACTAAGAATAAAAAGCTAAAATGAACCTGGACTTTTTTGAGAATGATTTCTACATCCCATAAAATCCTAGACAATTACGTCTCCTTGTTTTGCTAGGAGACTGGTATGCCGGTTAAGTTTATAACCTTGATTCTCGCTTTATCCCCCTATCAGTTAGAGATTAATTACATGCCTGTGGATGGGTGAGCTGTTGAATCTTATCTTCTTTGAACCTACCATTGTTCTCAACAAGGTCTTCTAAAGGTCATACAAGTGACTTAAGTAACAAGTTTTTCCACTCCCCCTAAAGCACATATTTATAGGGTGAAAACTTTAATTAGAAAATGACTGGGGCCGGCCTGGGTGGCGCAGCGGTTAAGTTCGCACGGCGGCCCGGGGTTCGCCGGTTCGGATTCCCCTTGCAGACGTGGCACTGCTTGGCAAAAGCCATGCTGTGGTAGGCATCCCACGTATAAAGTAGAGGAAGATGGGCATGGAGGTTAGCTCAGGGCCAGTCTTCCTCAGCAAAAAGAGGAGGATTGGCAGTAGTTAGCTCAGGGCTAATCTTCCTCAAAAAAAAAAAGAAAAGAATAAGACATCATTTTCAGTTTATTATATTTGTTATGCAGATGGTTAGCGTAAAAATTCACTGACAGTAAGACCTACATGTCCATATACCTTCATTAGGCTGCTCTAGGTATTAATTAGTCCATTGATCATTAAAACATTTTAAAAACGAAGTGATGGTATCATCTCTCAGCTTAGACTAGATGATGCTCACTGGCTTAAAAAAGCATATTTAAGTTTCTTGTTCACATTACATGACAGCTATGGCTCTGCTCCAAGGGTCTTCTTTCCTCTAGATCCAGGCTGAATGAGCCACCCCAGCTGGGACATAATCTCATGGTAGAGGGTAAGAAAGAAAGAAAGTGACCAATTCATTCATGGACTATTCATGCTTCTACTTGTATATCACTTCTTCTTACCTTCAGTTGGTTGCAGCAAGTCACATGGCTGAGCCTACTAACAATGAGGTAGGGAAGTCTAATTAATTCTTCCATCTGGAGACACTGTAAGTCACATGGCAATGGGAGGTATAATCCTCTTATGCAGAGGGCAGCAAATAATTGAAACAACAACATAATCTACCACAATGGAAAACTGTATTTAATTCAAAGAGGTTTAATGGTCTGTATGCTGATTCAGAAACAGTTTTTAGAATTGATTAAACCTGTATTTCGGGGTTTAAGTTTATGCTTCAGAAATCTGCCTAGCTATGGAAAACAGGGTCTATTTTTTGTAGACTGATTAATCTTTTATGAGCTGGAGAGCTGCACCCACAATTTGGTAACTTTCCATTCATTGTTTCTCAAGGGTCTAGATCTGTAATTTCATCCAGAAATTATTCTTACACTCTTGACTTTTATATCTTGATTTTCCATGGATTGCTGCTATCTTATTGGTCACTTTTGTTTAACTGCCTGAATTAATGTGGTTTTGGCAGCCAGTTACTGTAGTGCTGTAAAGAGAAGAGTAGAGATGGAGCCTTTTGGTGAAACTAAAATTTATTAGGGCCTAGTAAATCTGCCCTGGGATTTTTCTTTCAAAAGTGAAATTGCTGAGCTGTTGCTAATATCCTTACTGGGGAGTTTCTGTCTTATCATTGAAAAAGTACCAAATCAGAATCCTTTGAAGAAAGATGGCAAATTATAATTGTGCTTACTGTGAGCTATAGAACTTTAGTGCCGTGATTGATTATTAGCCATCTACGTGTTGGGGAGTTTCAGAACTCGTGTGTGTGTGTGTGTGTGTGTGTGTATAGGGGAATCTTGGCCATTCCCGCAGGTTCACCTCATACCCTTTTGTTTGAAGTTGGGGTCATCCATTTAGGCAAGAGTCTTGTATAAGTTCTGTAATTTTTACGAGAATGGTGAAATTACTTCTGCTTGGTTGACTTTTTTCAAAAAATTGAGATATAATTGACATAGCACATTATATTAGTCTCAGGTGTACAACATAATGATTCGATATTTATATATATTGCGAAATGATCACCACAATGTCTAGTTAATATCCATCACCACATATAGTTACAAATTTTTTTTCTTGTGATGAGAACTTCTAAGATCTACTCTCTTAGCAACTTCTGAATATACAATACAGCATTATTGGCTGTAGCTGGTTGACTTTTAAAGTGAACCAACCCTTGATGGGTCCCATAGACTGTTGCGCTGTGCATTCTTCCTGAGCACCTGACCAGCCCAAAGTCCTAATGAAAACTTTTTGTGGAGAAATAGTGTTCGTTCATGAATTTCTAAAGCCTTTTACACACCAGTTCCATCAAAGTGTTGGCTACTTGGAATGCTGCCTTCTCCTTTCCCTTTAACTTCTGTTGTTGAATTAGCATGTATCATGTCCTCACCTTCCATTGTTGAGGGATAAGAAATAGTGTAAAGAAACAGCCACAGGAAACTCACTCACTGCGATCCCTTTGGTGTCGCTCAGCAGCCCTTTTTGGAGGAACCATTAGAAAAGTTGCCATAGGCCTCCATAGCAGGAAATGCTGGGGTGTTCCTTGGGAATATATTTGATTTATTGAAAAATGTGAATTTTGTAACAGACTGTGAATTCCTTATTGTTTTGGCCTGTTAAACAACCTCCTGGTACACAACTGTCGACAACTTAAGGATAGTCATTTCTGCTAACTAATTAGGCCTCATTTACTATTCCATTGTATTTTCCCTTCTTCTGGATTTAATTTCTTTTTTCCGTTTTTAAAATTAAGAGAAATATAGTTCAGGGGGCCGGCCCTGTGGTCGAGTGGTTAAGTTCGCATGCTCCACTTCAGTGGCCCAGGGTTTCGCTGGTTCGGATCCTGGGCGCGGACATGGCCCTGCTCATCTGGCCATGCTGAGGTGGTGTCCCACATGCCACAACTAGAAGGACCCACAACTAAAATATGTAACTATGTACTGAGGGATTTGGGGAGAAAAAGGAAAAATAAAAGCTTTTTTCAAAAAAAGATAAATATAGTTCAGTCTAGTTTGAAAAGTTGCTTGAAGCCCTTTTTGGAACAAGGTTGGATCTAAATGCATGTATTATGCTCCTTGGTGCATTTACAAATTTTGAGAGGTTCCTACTTATATGTGGTACACAGAGAGAGAGAGAGAGCGAGCTCTCCCTTCTGTGCTCTTTGTCGCCTTTATTGTTCTCAGAAGCAGATGTGTATGCTCCCGGGATTACTGGGGTCTCATCCTTTGTACTCAGACTCAGGGCAAGAGACTCTTTTGGGCCGTTTTGCTAATGAGGAAGGGGCTCCTGGTGTACCATGGGGTCTGCTTTCCAGGCCCAGGACCAAGAGTGGGATTCGACTGGTGGAAGGCAAGCACTAGAATGGGTGCTGGTGCAGAGACAGATCAGGAGGGCACTGCGACTAACTTTTGGGTTTGGAGTTGGTGTTTCCCAGTGAGCTGCTTTGACATCTAACCCAGCTCTCTCGAAACCCTGCTGTGCTCCTTGGGCTAGCAGTGTGTGCCTGCCCGTGCTCTCCTCACCTCCAGCCTCTGCCCTGCCCTGGCTTTCCCTTCACCACCCTCCCTTGGTGCTGGCAGCTCATGGTCATCAAGCCAGAATTGGCCAAAAGCTAAATGGCTGGACTGTTGTGCGGTTAGCCTCCCCAAGAGGCGCCGTCCCTGAACTTTGACATGGTGCTATCCCTGTTGCTGTTATTGACGGATAATCTAAAGCATGATCGTATTAAAATTTTTCTGCACCTGCTTGTTCTCCTTGCTCACTCGTCACTCCTTCTCAATTTCCTGTGCTGGTTCTTCATCTCCTAGATTTGGGGAGGGCCCCAGGGCTCAGTCCTCTTCTTCTCTGTAGACACTCACTCTCTTGGTGACCTCATCCAGTCTTATAGCCTTAGGTACTATCCAATTCCAGTTATTCTTCTGTTTATTCCTCCAGCTCTGAACTCTTTCCCCAACTCCATGCTTACATGTCAGGCTACTTCCTCCTATGTCCACTTAGATGTCTGATAGCCACCTCAATCTCAGCATGGCTAAAACAGAACTCCTGGTGTCCCCCAAAACTTGTTCTTCCCATAGCTTTCCCTATCTTGATGGATGCAAACCCCAAAAACTGTGGGGTCATCTTCACTGTCCTTTCTCTCACACTGCACCTCCAATCCATTAGCAAATCCTGTTGATTCTACCTTAGAAATATATTCAGAATCTGCCTCCTTGTCTCCATTTCCATTGCCACCATCCTCTGTCACCTGGATTACTGCAATATCCTCATGACTGGTCTCCTTGCCTCTGCCCTTGCAGTGCCTCCTCAACAGTGATCCTTTAAAAACAAGTGAGATTGTGGCACTTCTCTGCTCCAACCGCCTGTTGGCTTCCTGTTTCCATAAGAGGAAAGATTTTCATAATGAACCCCATGGCTCTCTTGACCTGGTTGGTCCCTTGTTACTCTCTAACTTCCTCTCCTGTACTCATCCCCCTCCATTGCTTGGCAGCATTGACCTCCTTGCTCTTCCTTAAACATGCCTGTCTGCTTCCCCTCAGGGCCTTTGCACTGGCTGAAGTGCGCTCTCAGCTCCATGCTTGTTCATGCTGAGTCCTTGCTCAGAGGTCACCATCTCAAAACCTTGACTATCTACTCGTAATTATAATCTACCTTCTGCCACTCCTGATCCCCCTTACCCAGCTCTTCCATTTTTCCTATAGCATAGTAACATATGATGTAATTTACCTATGTTTATTGTTTGTTGTCTGTCTACCCCAGTAGAATATGGGCTTCCCCTGGGTGGGGATCTTTATCTGCTTTGTTGGTTGATATATACCAACTTCCTAAAACAGAGCCTGGGAACCTGGAAGGCACTTAATAGATATTTGCCGTTGAAGAAACTGTTGATGAGGATTTACTTCGCTCTTCAGAATCCGTCCTATGAGGAAGTATGAGTTTCAGTTCACTGTTAGGAAAACATTTATTTCCCTGAGGAACGGGGACTTTTTTTTTCCAGTTAGGGAAGATGTGTAACTCATCCTATTTCCTTTTCTGTTTTGGCTACTAGGATGCCTGGAACTAAGTTGGATGTTCAGGTGTGACAGTGATTCTTTGCTCCAATATGTGGGTAAAATCGTACCGCTCTTCCCCTCCTTTCGCCTCTCCCCAGCCTTCCCTTGATTAAAAGTCATTCTGTAGTTGTTTTGTTTACTTTTTGACAACAACTGTGCCTTTTATTGTTAGATCCTTTGAGTAACCTTTGGGACTGAATGGTATATAAGAATTTAAATCTGCTCTACAAAAGAGAAAGCGGCGTTTATTAAAGCAGTTTGTTTGTCTGAGCTTAGAGCTGGTTTTCTTTTGAGCTCCAGCCAAGTCAGCACCCTCGTGTCAGGTTCTGTGCCACTTCTGGTCTGATCAGTGGTCTAAAGCCACGCTTCTGGATATGCTGTCTCTCCATAGGCTTTTCTTTGATTGAAATACACTTATACGAGTATTCACATACTTGTAAACTACTATTGTCTACTTCTTTGACTAGTCAATCCCAAACTCTTGCCTCTTAAACCCAAGGACCCTAACTTCTGACAGTATCTTTTGAAGACTTTCTTGCCACGGTTCAATGAAGGAATTGTCAGCTAACACTTGAAAGGATTACATGAGTGGTAGGGGTTCAGTCTGCACACATACGAACCAATGTCTTAGTGTGTGCTTTTCAAATGGAGGCGTTTCAGGGGTTATCCAAAGCCGTAGGCGTAAACATCTTCCTGGAACTTCAATTTTACTTGAAATTTTTGGAGAAATCTCTTTTGGATTTTGGCAGCCTTAGCAAGTTCTGTCACATAGATGCTTACCAAAATCTGTAGAGTTTCATATTTCTGCATTGGCCGAATTCGAGTTAATGACTCAGATATGTGTTGTACTTTTTTTTTTTTTCTGCGGAAGATTAGCCCTGAGCTAACATCTGCTGCCAATCCTCCTCTTTTTCCTGAGGAAGGCTGGCCATGACATAACATCCGTGCCCATCTTCCTCTACTTTATATGTGGGACGCCTCCCACAGCATGGCTTGCCAAGTGGTGCCACATCTGTACCCAGGATCCGAACCGGGGAACCCCGGGCTGCGGAAGCGGAACGTTCGCACTTAACCGCTGCGCCGCTGGGCCGGCCCCTGTGTTGTTCTTTTATTTAAGCAGGCAAGTGGTGACATTAGCACTGTGATCTAGGAGACTAAGCGACAAAGGGTGGTGCCAGTTTCCCTGCTGCCGTGGCGGTCCCTCATCCGTTAGAACTGGAATTGCAGATTTCACACTGACTCCTTAGAAACCGCACAGCTCGTTTTTTAACCAATTGAATTTGTCACCCAAAGGATCAAGTACTTTCAGTTTGTTTTTAAAATCTGATTACCTAAAGCCATTGGTTCTTGCAAATTACTTCAGTTTCCTCTCATATTGCTTTTAATTAAGTTCTGCATACAAACCCACGCACGTATCCCTAACTCTCCCTCTCACAAGAACGAGGCATTAGAAGACATGAAAGTCCTGGGAATGCTGATTTTATTCTGTGATCATGGTCACTTTAAAATTACAAAAATTAAAAAGTGAATGGGCCGGTCCGGTGGCGCAGCGGTTAAGTTCACACGTTCTGCTTCTCGGCAGCCCAGTGTTCACCAGTTTGGATCCTGGGTGTGGACATGGTACTGCCTGGCAAAAGCCATGCTGTGGCAGGTGTCCCACCTATAAAGTAGAGGAAGATGGGCATGGATGTTAGCTCAGGGCCAGTCTTCCTCAGCAAAAAAAAGAGGATTGCCAGTAGTTAGCTCAGGGCTAATCTTCCTAAAAAAAACCACTCACTCTGTGGCTGATACAACTATGTACTTGGGGAGATTTGGGGAGAAGAAGAAAAAATAAAAAGGAGATTGGCAACAGCTGTTAGCTCAGGTGCCAATCTTTAAAGAAAAAAAAAGTATGAAAAATCCTCAACTCTCAAAGGAATGTGACCATCCTACCGTTATGTCTGAGGATTTCTCCCAATGAATGAGTCAGCAAGGTGATGCCTGTGTCCCCAACCTGCAGGTGGGAGTTGGTGGTCAGTCTCAGCCCTAGTAGACTTAAAAACTGTAGACTGTCCTTACATGCTACCTGAAATAGAGCTTTGATTATTGTGGCAGTGCAAATTAGCCCATCCTTGATTCTCATGTGTGAAAAACCTTGAATACTGGCTCCATGAAAAATTTTGACCATGTTTTATGTGCGTTTGTATCCTTTAGAAAGTCAAGTTGTTCTACAACACCTGTAAATAAAAACAGTAGCTCTCTGCCTCACCTTACCCACCCGATTCTTTCCCCTTAGAGGTAACTACTTACAAATCTCTTATCTGTCTTCTAATGTTGTTGAACCATAAGAAAATGCTGATGTTTGATGTAGACCTGTGAAATGGCAGTATTTTGAGAAAATAGGCTTATACTGTCATTTCTTGATTTTTTAAAAAATCCGAATTTATATATTATTTATCGTCTTCATCCTATGGAAGGTGAGACTATAACTCATAATTTCTTCCAACACTGTTTGCTCAAATCCTCCTAAGATAAATACAGTTTTTTGTTTGATTAATATATAATGTTTATATTATTATGACTAGGAAAATAATTCACAGCTGAGATGTGTAATTTCAATGACATTTCCTTCCTCATACAGCTTGTTCTCACCCAGAGTTAATAGTTGTTTTGTTAGCGTTATGTACCTCTCACTGATTCACCCCCAAATTGAACCCTAACCTTCCTCTCTCTGTGTTTGAAAACCTCAAGGTAACTATCTATTTGGTCTTTTCCTCCTGAAGGCATCTCTTATGCAGCATCCCCATCATCTCAGAGATTCTCTTCATTTCTCTTTCCTGGATCTCATGGTGTCTTCTGTGTTTATGGTCTCTCTTGGTCTCTTATCTTGGTAGAGGGCATTGGCCAGCAGCTTCTGAGAAGGGTTAAGTGGGATACACATTTTTTGAGATTTGGCATGTCTAATTGCTCCCCCACCCTGAGTCGTTTAGCTAAGTATACAATTCTGGGTTGAAAATTTTTTTCCTTCACAACTTTGCAAAGATTGCTCTGTAAAATTCTAGTTTTTTGTGAAAGCTGGAGTTTTTTCCCCTTTCTTCTCTTTAAAATCTTTTAGGATCTTTTCTTTGTCCCAAGTATTCTGATTGATTTCTTTTTCTTTTTTTTAATTATTATTTTCTTTATTTTGCCTTCTTCTCCCCAAAGCCCCCCCAGTACATAGTTGTATATTTTAGTCTTGAGTCCTTCTAGTTATGGCATGTGGGACACCACCTCAGCATGGCTTGATGAGCAGTGCTAGGTCCTCACCCAGGATCTGAGTTGGCGAAACCCTGTGCCACCGAAGCAGAGCGAGAGTACTCAACCACTCAGCCATGGGGCTGGCCCCTGATTGATTTCTTTTTATTGATTTTTTTCTGGGCACAGAGTGGCCTTCCCAATCTAGAAACTTGTCGTTTTCAGTTATTGGAAAATTTCTTGAATTATCATTGGTAGCTTTCTTCCTCTTTTCCCTTGGTTGAATTCCTATTTTTAAATGTTGGCCCTTCTGGAGCAATCGTCTGATTTTATTACCTTTTTCTGTTTTACTTTCTAGGTCTTTGTCTTTTTATTCCATTGTCTGGTGACCTTCTTCAGCTTTACTTATAGCTGTTTTGTTGAATTAAAAAAATAATCTTCAAATGGATAATACGTGGGCTCGAATTTAAAAGATGTAAAAGGATTTAACAAGAAGCCTCTCGATTACTTCCGCTAGCCACCATATTCTCTCCTCAGAGGCAGTGAGTGTTCCTGCTTCCACACGTGCTCTGTGCACATATAAAAAAGTCTGTGTGTATTATCATATTCTCCCTTTTTTGAAATCCCAAATAATAACATACTTTACATACATGTCTTGAGATTCTTCTATATAGGTATACTTCCTCCTATGTTTTTATAGTTTTAAACATAGCAGCATAGTATTTCTTTTTACAGATACTCCATATTTTATTGAATTAGTTTCCTATTGATTTTGCCATCTAGAACAGTGCTGCAAGGGATAACTTTGTACATACGTTATTTTGCTCGCATGTGATAAAATCATAAATATGGAATTACCAGGTGAAAGGACATGTGCATTTGTACTTGTAATAGATTTTGCCCCAAATGCCTTCTGTAGAAGCTGTGCTAATATATAACTCTCACCAGCAAGGTGCGGAAATGCCCGTTTCTCTACATCCTTGCCAATGTGGTTTGTTATGAAACTTCTTAATCTTTGCCAATCTGATAAGTGAAAAGTGGTGTCTCGTGGTTTTAATCTGTCTGCATTTCTCTTAGGAGATTGAGCATCTTTCCATGAGTCTTTAAGCGCCATTTGTATTTACCTTTCTATGAACTGTTCTGTCCTTTGCTATTGGACTGTTGTCAAGTTGTGTCACTTTATATATAAAGGAAATCAGTCCCTTATCTGTGATAGGAACTGGAGTGGTTCCCAGTTTATTGTTCATCTTTTGACTTGGATTATGTTGCATTTCTCCGTGTAGATAAATTTACCAGCTGCTTATGTTAAGGACTTTGCATTGAATGCCATAAAGTGAAAAAGACCTTCCTCACTCTAAAAATACGTGTTTTTTTAATTGTCCAGTGTTTCTTGTAGTACTTCTGTGGCTTCTGTTTTTATATTTAAATTATTAATCTATATTAAATTTATTTTAGTAAGTAGGGATCTCAGTTTACTTTTTTTCAGATGGCTACTGGTTTTCCCAACTATTTATTAATAATCCATTTTTTCTCCTTTGATTGGAAATGCCACCTTTGTTGTATACCAAATCCCATGTGCTTTTGTGTCCATTTCTTGACTTTCCTGTTCTGTTCATCTGCCTAGCGATTCATGTTTTAATTGTAACTATCCTAATTATTAAGGGTTTTCTAACATTTTTGTATTAGGGAGGATTAGTTTTTTGTTTTTATTTTATTTTCTTGTTGATGTTAACCATCAACTTTGCAGTGACATTTAAAACCGAATTATGTAAATTTTAAAGGAAATTACATTTTATGTAACCCAAAAGAAGTACACTGACTTAGACAAAGCTCCGAGTTTTCTAACCAAGGTTTTGCTTTTTTTTGTTTTCCAATGAAAGGGAAAGACAATGCCAAAACAAGAGTAAGTAGTACTTAATTCTTCACCTTTGGGATTAAGATTGGTTTACAGAACATTTAGCCTCGAGGGAGGAAAAAAATGACTACATAGGTCAACACTTGCACGCCCAAACTCAAGTTTGAAAGTTGGATGAAGAGACTTGATTGTGGGAACTCTCAGGCATTTGAGCTGCAACTTAGTTTATTCTCAGGTGATGAAAACAGAACATCAGTAGTCAACTGGGGTGCAGCAGCATCGGTGATTTTCCTCCAGGGGAAAGCCTTTATTTGTCTGAGATGAAAAAAGAAACTCAGTGAACCAGAGACCATTTCCTTCTGAACCATGACAGAGTTTTGGCGTCGCTCCTCAGTGTTACTCTGAAATGGCCCGTAAAGTGGGAAAACCATTGCCACCTCTGTGTGTGTGTCTGTGTGAGCCATGCTGTTGCCATATTACATCATGACACCGAGAGAGAGGAGAACTCTAGATGCCCACCTGACCTGGGGTGCCCAAATGCTCGTGAGTGAAGCATTCTGGAAACTTTTTTCTCCCAGCAGGAATGAGTTTAAAACATTAAGTGGATATGAGCGCGCACACAGATATATTATGTAGTGGACTTGTCTTCAGCAGCTCGGGCTTCTGTAACAAAATACCGCGTATGGGGGGGCTTAAACAACGGACATTTCTTTCTCACTGTTCTGGAGGCTGGGAAGTCCGAGATCAGGGTGCCGCCTGGTTGGGTTCTGGGGAGAGCCTCTTCCTGCCTGCAGAAGGCTGGCTTCTCGCTGTGTCCTCCTGTGGTGGAGAGAGCAAGGGCTCTGGGTTCTCCCCCTCTTCTTATAAGGACGCTAATGCCATCATGGGGGCTGCCGCTCATGATGTCATCTAAACCTAGTTACCTCCCAAAGGCCCCAGCTCCAAATACCATCACACTGGAGAACGTGTGAATTTTGGGGGCGCACAAACATTCAGTCCATAACAAGACTGTAAAATAGTGGGCGGCCTGCTCTGAGCTCCTGTGGTCAGTCCTCTCCTCAGATGACACTAAGGGGACTTTGGCTCCACTTAGACATACAGTGTATACAGACTGCAAAGTAACTTGAGAGCATTCCTCTCCTTTTAGGAGCACTGGGCCGAAAACGCGTGTTTAAGGTCTTCCCTGTAATGCCTAGAACGGGCCCAAGAGCTTCCAGTGATTTATTTTAAAAAGTGCTGGGGCCTCGTTTCCCCTTTTAAGTGAGAGGTTTCAAAAAGGAAGCCTTCACTTGACTGTTAGCATGTTTGTCTGTTTTACCACTTTAATCATTTTTAAGTGTACAGTTCAATGGTATTAAGTACATTTACATTGTTATAATCACCACCGTCCATCTGCAGAACTCGCCATCTTCCTGCACAGAAGCTCTGTATCCTTTCTACACTAGCTCCTCGGTTCCCCCTCCCCCAACCCCCGACCACAGCCATTCAACTTTCTGATTGTTTTATTTTTTTGTTTAGATACATTGTTGATGTCAGAAGCTAAACAGTCCTTATTTGAAAGTCTTCACCAAGCTACTGGTTTGCGCATCAGTTTGCTGGTTAAGCCTGGGACTGAAATGCTGTCTTCATCACTGGTTTTCCAATGTCTTACATGTGGGTAAAACTGCCTGACTTTATGATGAAGAAATGCACTTCCAGATTTCTGGAGTAGATCAGAGATTTCCTTACCAACAGTAGCATCTTAATCAACTGTGTTCCTCTTATCTCTTGGCCAGAGAGCAGAACTGGCCTTGTAGTATAATAACCCTTGTGTACACAGCTGCAGGCAGAAGCGGGGAGGTAGCTGTGATTGGAGACTGGGTGACTGGCTGAAGATAATGGGGCATGCGGCACCATGCAGTTGCTGGTCAGAACAGTTTTGGAATTGGATTTTGTCCTGCGGGATGGTGACTCCTGGAAGAGGAAGGCACTTTTGGATGTTTGCATTGCTTTGAAGCCCGCTCCTGGGAGAGTGGGACGGTCAGAGGCTAAGCTGGGTGTGTGAGGTCTTCATATGCAGGAACAAAGGTCGTGGAAAAAAAGGAGATAATCATTAATTTTGTCAGTAAAATTTGTTGAAACCCCAGGGCAATTCGGAGGAGTCATAGCTGGTTCTCAATCTGTTGCTAATCTCAGTGTATGATAAATGTTAATCCTGGGTTCAGAGAGTGAATTTGAGTTCACAGTTTAGGTCTGCTGAATTATGACTCCGGGCATGTTGTTTAATCTTCATAAGTCTCAGTTTCTCGTCTTAAGAAGTGAACACGGAAGCAGTTTGTTACTGGGCTCTTGTAAGGAACAGATCGAATAATGCATAATGCATTTAAAGTGTCTGGTACAGTCGAAGTATTTAATATATGAGACTTCTTATGTCCCTGGAAGAGGCATACAAAATGGAAAGTTTTTACATATATATATAAATAAATAAATAAATAATAAATAAATATATATGTATAATAAATATATATAAAATAAATATAATATACACACATAAATATATATAATATATATAGATTTTTCCTCCAGAACATTCTTAAGATCTCCCCGTCCTGAATGTTTGACTGACTTGAGTCCCGAATAGTGTCAGATCGCCTTCAGGTGTCTGGACGTCCTGGCTGAAGGTGAACGCTGCCTGGTGAGAAGTCGGGGAAAACAGAGGCTGGTTCTTCCCACCCCGTCAATCAAAACTCGGGTGGCATTTCTAGTTCCTGACGGAGTGAGGCAGATGCAGAGGTCATGTGAGCCCTGAACAGTTCCTACCCATTATGTTGTTTCCCTCTTCTGAAAGTAGGCTGGAATCTGTTTTCAGTAGCTAAGTTCATTATCTCTCTCCAAGCCGTGCCTCCCCTTTCTCGTGTTTGTGAAAAGCAAAACAAAATCACTAGGCTCTCACATCATCCTTTTGGGAGGATCTGAGATTCACTAGCTGACACTCCCAGACTCTGCAGATTTGGGTTGAGATAAGAAGAAGAATATAAACCACCCACCCCCTTTACCACTCTGCCTTTTTATCCACAGGTGTTCAGAGGTTTGCTGCGTGGGGAGCAGGGAAAAGGGGTGGGCAGAGAGAAGATCCAGTTCTCTCGGCTTATGCATCCAAATAATGCATCTCCTTTGATAACTGCCTCTCTGGGCTTTACTTGGAAAGGGCACTGAGTACCAAATAGTGGGAGTGAAGAATTTAGCCTGCCCAACTTGTGGAAATTCAGAAAATGTAATGCAGAAATGTACGTGTTTCCAGCTTGCGAATCCAAAACAATGGGCTTGTTGGAAGAATTTTTGAAACTTGTTCTTCTTTTGAAAGCGTTCTTGTGTTCAGTGGGTACGTGTGCTTTGCTCATAAAAATTTGTGCCTTAATCACATTGCTGGGGAGGCTGTGGTTTCACTAATAACAGACAGTACTGTAAGAGGTGATGTCTTCTCAGAAGGCGCTAGGAGATTCTCTTGAAAGAAAGAAGGCGGGGGGATGCGGCTCTTAAGCAGAAAATGCAGAGTGTGTTGGCAGACATATGCCTTATAAACATACCAGTGGAGAATGATTTAATTCCTCTCCAGTTGGTTTTATCTGAATCATTCCTAAGGTGATTGTCCCTGCTTTTAGTTATGCAGTAGCCTGCTGGCTGACATTTAGCTCTCGACTGTTAATCCTGGGAAATGAACTACCGTAATTTATAGTCAAGGGTACAGATGTAAAGAGACAGACAGGAGATGCATGCTTTTCGTGCCTTTTTCCTTCCCCGTGATGTCTTCTCCCAGAAACCTTATGAAAGCACCAAAACTAAAAAATTTTTACAATAGGAAAAAAAAAAACTAGCATTCTTCTTAAGTAGAAAATTCTCTGTGTTTCTGTAAAATTTTGCTTTGCCTTGCCCATGTAGGAACAATTGTGGTCTTTTAATTTTCCTTGTGTATTATAATTCCATGGATGGAGATGGGTGGAAGCGGGGGAGAGGGGAGTTGGAGGTAGCAAGCCAGGCTGGAGAATTAAAAATGATGTCTTTCTTTGAGGACGCCCCCTTCACCCCCTCCTGCTGGCTTCTCGACCGTGGGACCCAGCCGCATCACTTCCTGTCCAAGTTGGCACTGAGAGAGGCACAGTGTCTCTGCCCAGTGTTCTCAAACGGCAGTTGGCAAGTGTCCAGTAATAGAGTCACCCAGAGAAACAACTCAACCTCCTTTTTTTCTTTCTCTTCTGACTTGGGCAGCTTCCCCAGGCCTGAGCCCATCTGTCTCTTGCATTTTGGAATAGCCCCATTGAATCCCCAAACGTTGCCTTTGATTTATGTAGCAGTGGCTTCCTGAACATCCCCCAGGCTTGCCTCTGTTTCCTTCTTTTGTGCTTAGGCCCTAAGTCTTCCCTAGGGAAGACACATCCAATGCTTTCCTGTGGAAGAAAGGAGGGATCTATTCCTCTCCAGTCGTTTTTCCCTCTAGGCTAGGTCAGAAAAATCACTCACATTTTTAGTGCCTAACTGTGTACTAGGCACCATACGAGGGCTTTCTATGCGTGACCTCATTTAATCCCCACGGCAGTCCTGTGAGATGGGTGCTACCAGTGCGGTTCAGATAGCTTGTCAGCTCCAGGTCACATGGCCAGGATGTAGTTGCATTCCAGGGAAAACAGCTTTATCATTGTAAAGTGAGATAGTGTGTACAGTGAAGCTGGTGGGCAGCCGAACTGTCCCTCTGATTCGTTACTTTGGTGCTTCAGTTTTACTGCATAGTAGGCAGCGAATGGTAGAATGGTAATATTTGTGATGTCCTTTGCTCTTGACTATGTAGATCTTCTCTAAGGCAACTTATGTTTTCTCTCCCACGCACTGCACTTCCTTCTGAGTTCTTCCTAGCAGTCCTCAGTGTCCATGTGTCTACTAACAGGTCTCTTCAAGGCAGTCTGGACTTTTTCTACCATGCTTCTCAACATTCTTCCAGGCTCTACCCACTGCCTGATTCCAAAGCTACTTCCACATTTCTTGGTATCTGTTACAGCAGGACCCCACTTTAAGGTACCAAAATCTGTATTAGTTTTCTATCCCTGCTGTAACAAAACCCAGAAATTTAACGCTTACAACACAAATGTGTTATTATCTTACAGCTCTGTAGGTCAGAAGGTCAACACAGGTCTCACTGGACCCACTCAGGGGAGGGGCAGAGCTGATTCTAGGAGACAATCCGTTTCCTCATTGTTCCCATTTAGGACCCCTGCATTCCTTGGCTCGTGACCCTCTTTCTCCATCTTCAAAGCCACCAGCAGTGAGTTGAATCACTTTCATGCCTCAACTTTCTCCTGCTACTTTTTCTGTCGTCCCATCTGTCATTCTCTGACCACATCCAGAAAAGGCTCTCTCCTTTCAAGGACTCATATGATTACATCGGACCCACCTGGAGAAACCAAGTGACTCTCCTCATCCCAGAGGTCCTTCAGCTGAATCATATCTTCAGAGTCTTTTTTTGCCGTGTAATGTAACA
Organism: Equus quagga; assembly: GCF_021613505.1. Lineage (NCBI taxonomy): Eukaryota > Metazoa > Chordata > Mammalia > Perissodactyla > Equidae > Equus > Equus quagga. Next base: position 103,527,253 of record NC_060272.1, read on the forward strand.
TAATCATATTTTGAGAATTAGGACTTGGACATCTTTGTGGGGGAGGTATTTCATTTTTCTGCCTACCACCCAAGATAAGGATAAATACATAGTGAAATGAACTCTCTGGTCTTCGCTGGCAACCAGCATTCCTATAGGCCAAGCATGTGGTTTGCAGTACAGCAGCATTTCCTTCAGGGCTCATCTCTTGCATCTGGCTGGCATCATACACCTTGCAGGACAGGTGTGAGATAAGTAAGAGCTATTGGGAGACTGCAAGCTTCCTCCTTCCCTCTTTTAGTGAAAACAAGCAATTGAAGCAAGGAGATCACTTGGCTTGTGACTCTCCTCATTGTGAAATTAAGAAATAAAACTAAAACAACAAGAAAAAGCCTTTCATCATGGAAATACCAGTGGGGGTACATAGAATTGACCCACCTCCGAAAAGCCTCTTTCTCCTTTGAACACAAAGCGAAGCTGTGTAGTACTTTGAACCCCAGTTTTCACATGGGAAGATTGGACCTCTTGGAGGCATTCAGTGTGTTCCTGATCAGGGTCCCCTTTGGGAGGACGGGGAGCCCCCTCTCCACTCACCCCCTGGAATTTGATGTCAGTTCCGTTCTGACAGCTGGTTAGCCTGTGGGGCGCTCGCAAGTTACATCTTGTCTCAGGAAATAATTTGCTAGAAGATCAAAGCGTGGATGGGGTAAATTAATTTCTCAACAAACTGCAGGTCTGGGAGGATGTAAATATTATGTCTCAAGCACTGCTAAAGTCCTTGAGGAACAAGTCATTTTGAGGGCTCTTTTGTTCTTTTAAGATTATAATTCTGTATTTAATTGATTCATGTCTTAATATGTTGAAAAAAGAACTCTGAAAACTTGCACCTGACTAAGATAAGGCCCTGAAATAACCAGTTATTTTTATGTATTTCAGCACCTATCTTATTTAGAGCAGTGGTTCTCAGGAGGCTTGGCTGAGGGGGGCTGGGGGGGGGTGATTTTGTCCCCAGGGGGCATTTGGCAATGTCTGGAGACTTTTTTTTGTAAAGATTGGCACTTGAGCTAACGTCTGTTGCCAATCTTCCTTTTTTCCCCCTTCTTCTCCCCAAAGCCCCACAGTACATAGTCGTATCTTCTAGTTGTAGGTCCTTCTAGTTGTGGCATGTAGGATGCCGCCTCAGCATTGCCTGATGAGCGGTGCCATGTCTGTGCCCAGGATCCGAACCAGCAAAACCCTGGGCCGCTGGAGCAAAGCATGCAAACATAACCAACTTGGTCATGGTGCCAGCCCCTGGAGGCTTTTTTTTTTTTTTTTTAATGTTATGATAGATTACAACCTTGTGAGATTTCAGTTGTACATTTTTGTTAGTCATGTTGTGGGTACACCACTTCCCCCTCTGTGCCCTCCCCCCACCCCCCCTTTTCCCTGGTAACCACCGATCAGATCCCCTGGAGACATTTTTGATTGTCATGAGTCAGGGTAGGGGTGCTACTGTCCTCTCTTGGTTTGAGGCCAGGGATGCTGCTGAAACCCTACAATGTAGATAGAGGACAGCCCCCATGACAAACAGTTATCCCACCCAAAATGTCCATAGTGCTGAGGCTGAGAAACCTTTAAAGGGAGTGTTTTCTGGTTTTCACTTATTTAGTGGTGTCTTTAACGCTGCACATAGACTTGATTTCTTTGAGGGTCTGTTCCTTTATTTTCTCCTTCACAGCATCTGGCCCTTCATAGGCTCAAACATTTATCCATTGGGTTGAATTCCCTGCCCCCCCCCCCCCCCCTTTGTTAAGGTATCCGTCCTTTTTTATCTCCAAGCAGAGCTCTTGGGGGCAGGGTTGACAAGCAGACTGTGATGGAGTCAGCAAGGTGTGGAGAGTGGAGAGAACACGGGCTTTGGACTTCTCAGCGTCTACTTTCTTATGTGTAACACGGACGTGACAATAGCACCCAATTTGGGATGATTAAGAAAGATGGTGTTGCAGCATGATTAGCATGTAAATAAGTGCTCTGTAAGTGTCATCTTTTCCCAGGCAACTGATTAGGAGACCATGTGCAAAGTCCAAAGGCCTAGGACCCTTTTTTTTAATAAATGTTGCATATATTGGGGCCAGCTCAGTGGCATACTAGTTAAGTTCGCACACTCTGCTTTGGTGGCCCGGGGTTTGCAGGTTCAGATGCCAGGTGCATACCTACACACTGCTCATCAAGCCATGTTGTGGTGGCATCCCACATACAAAATAGAGGAGGGTCAACATAGATGTTAGCTCAGGGACAATCTTCCTCACCAAAAAAAAAAATTTTTGCACATAGAGGAAGAAATCTTGCGCGTTCTGGGATTGTTCTCAGCTCTCCTGGAAGGAGAAGGAAAGAATCTAGAGCTTTTCAGTAAAAGTTACTCTATGACTGACAAAAACAACCTGAAATACTTCAGAGGCATGTTTTGCCTCAGGCCAGAGCTATTTTTAAAACTAAATTGACAGCAACTGGTTCAAGTTGAAACATTCCTGACTTAATTATAGACACCTGCAAAGTTCCTTCCCGCAGGTGGGTGGGTGTCAGCAGTTGGGAAATTATTTGGCAAAAGTTATTTCTTGCTCACTTGCTTGTTTGAGAGTCAGTTTAGAACATAAGGTTAGGAGTCAGATTTGACAGAGAATTCTCTCTCTGTTCGGATTAGAGCCTCAGTTTTCACATTTGTAAAATGGACGTCATGATACTCCCCTCAGAGGACGACTATCGGAGTGAAATGACGCCATGTCTATAAGACATCCGGCACAGTACGTTTTTCGTTAATGAGACCAGTAAAGGTTAGTGGTTGAAATTTTTCCAGTTTTTCAGTATCATGTATGAAAGTGCAATGAGAGGTAACAAGTTAACTTTTCACCTAACCTATTTACAGTCATGGGCCCCATAATGACATTTTGGTCAACGACAGACCGCAAGTACGACAGTGGTCCCATGAGATCAGTACCATATCGCCTAGGTATGCAGTAGGCTATACCATCTAGGTTTGTGTAAGTTCACTCTACAATGTTTGCACAATGACAAAATCACCTAATGACGCATTCTCAGAATGTAGCCCCGTTAAGTGACGTATGACTGTATTAGTATTTCTATCCAATTGTATCTATTTTGAGAAAATTGATGTTTGAAAAATTCCAAGCCTTAGACTCATTGCTACTTGTCCTTTTGTGGAGGGAGAGTCAGAACAGATCTCTGTGACCTGTAGTTCTCATGCCACCCAAGACTGCCTGTTCCACGTCATGTTGTCGGTGCTACCGGAAAACTAGCAGGGGACAGTTAAAGTTTTCACTTGAAAAAAACATGATAAATCCAGCTGATTAAAAAAGTAGTTGATCATTGGAAAATTTGGCGTTTCTCTAGTTAATTTCTGTGCCTGTTGGTTTGCCCCTCACCGCCTTCACAGTCTGAGTCCAAATCTCTAGGAGGCAGCTCCACGTTGTCTTTCCTTCATCCTGATAATTTCCCTACTTTACGTCTCCTAATGATTTAATTTCTCAGGCTGCCTTTACTAATTTGCATTTGTAGACATGTTGCTTAGTAAGTATGGCATTTCATGTTATTTCCCCTCGCTATTTTCTTGAGGGCTAGTTCCATGTTATGTATGTATTTTGCTGTCACTATGGCATCTGGTACAGAAAGGGGCGTTCCATGGTCTTGGTACTCACATTCACTTCTGATGATGAGCGATAAGTTTGAGATTACCAATTAACACAGGGACCAGCCACCACAACGGAGGAATAAGGGAGGTTGAAGCTGGTGGGTGGTGAGAAAAAGAGCGTATTTAGTTGGGGAATCAGGCAAATAAGCAGAGTAAGTGCTCTGACAGGGGAAGTACAGGCTATTATGGGCACATAATCCTGAGAATATTGGTGGGAGGTTGGGGTCAGAGAAGTTTAAGCTGAAACCTGTTGGGTGAGGTGGAGTTAGCCAGCTGAAAGTGGTAGATTTCAGGAAGAGGCTGTTCCAGACGAGCAGGGAGAGCATCCTGTGTTCAGAACCAAAGGGAGTTTAGTTGGTTGGTGATTTAAAATTGGAGGTGGAGTTGGTATGGGAGTGTGTGTGGAGTGGGCAGGATAAGGTCATAAAGGGCCTGGCGAACCGTGTTAAGAAATTTTAAACTTTATCTCAAGGGTAGTGGGAAATCATTGAAGAGTTTTAAGATGGTGAGTTATGTAATTAGAAGTGCAGATGGGAAAATTTCCTCCAGCTTGGGGATGCGAGGATGGCCTGAGAACAGAGGCACCTGTAGTGATACCCAGGTGAGAGACATCCTAGCCTGGCTCGGACAGGGATTTGAGGCTAGAAGAAGGGGGTGGACAGAGTGGAGTTTGGGAGTAGGAGCTCTGTGAGCTTGCTACAGAAACTGAAGTGGGTTCCCTCGTGGCGAGTTAAATCAGACTCTCCACCAGAAGTAGTTCTCTCACAAAGTAAGGTATATTTGCAGCAAATAGACCATGAGGAATCATTTCCAGGGTCATGGCGTCCCTGAACGAAGGGAAGCAGGGACATTTATTTCGGATGGGGAATGAATATTCAAAAGGGAGCCGTGGGTATTCGCTTGCAGAGGCTCAGTTGGAAAACATGCTTCCACATACACTGCAGGTTATGGTAATAAGGCCCAAGCTCCTCCTGGAGAGATCTTAGCGTTAAAAATAAGGCACAGGTCATAGGAGTAGCTCTTGTGGTGACGCTTGGTCTGGTTCAGGATGGCTGGGGATTGCATCTCCTTAACATAATGAAAGGAAAAAGAACAATTTGGAAAAACAGTTAACATCCAAGCCCACCCTTGAGTTCTTTGGGGTAACTAGTCGTTGAAGAGCTGGTGGAATGGGGAGAGGGAAGAGTCAAGTGCATGCCCAGGTTTCGGGAGGCACAGCTGCTACTCAATGAGAGGACGCCTAGGAGGTCTGTGGGGGAGGACAGTGAGCTCAGTTTTGGACAGATTGAGTTCTAGGGTCCGCAGCACATCAAAGAAAAATGTCCGTTGGAAATGTACATTTAAAGTTCAGAAAAGAGAGAGCGCCGTGAGTTGGATTCGGTGAGTCTCCCCCATACGAGGGTCATGGCAGCTGTGAGGTAATAAGACCGCCCAGTTAGGGGTGGGGACGTAGCGTGGGAGAAGAGGGCTTAGGGCAGAACCCTGAAGAGCAGCCTACAAAGGAGACCGAGGAGGAGCGGCCAGGGAGGTCGGAGGGAGCCTGCAAGAATGCGTTTCCAGGAGGGAACAGTTCCCGCTGTCCGATCCTGTGGACCTGGGGGATTTGGCAGCAAGAGCAGTTTCAGGGCCGTGATGGCTGCTGGGCCCAGAGCAGAGGATGGAGGAGTGAGTGACAGGTGAGGAAGGAGTGACAGCACCTGCAGATGCTGGGCTTCTGCTGGCCTGTGTGGAGCCTTTGAGGGCTTTAGAAGAAGGTGTGCCCCCTGTGGGTGCACACAGTCCCTGGGTGTTTGATTGGTGGGTGGACTGTGGGTGAGAATTCAGTTCCCATATGCCACCTTAGCTGGTGCCCTTGTTTAGTGTGCCAGCTGCACTCCCCACGCATGGCGGCTTATGGTAGATGAGCAGTTCTCAATCCAGGACAGTTCTGCCACCCAGGGGATATTTGGCAATGTCTGAAGACATTAGTGGTTGTTACCACTGAACCAGGGCGAGTGGGTGCTACCATTTCTAGTGGGTAGAGACCAGGGGTGCTGCTGAACACCTACAATTCCCAGGAGAGCCCTCACAGCAAAGAATTACCCGGCCCAAATGTCAGTTGTGCAAAGACTAGGCAAACCTTGGTGGAGGTCCACCTTTCAGGGTCTTTGTGAAGAGGAGGGTATGGGAGGGTGGTAGCTGAGGGTGGACCTGAGAACAGTGGCCTTAGACTTGGCCACAGATTCATTTGTGGCAGTTTTCATCTTACCTCCCCACCCTCTGCCATGTAATTCTTATTCAGGTTGTAGCTTTTCAACTCTTTATTCTCCTGTAGCCATTTTCACTACCCCATAAATACTGTACTGCAAAGTAGTCTTGCATCATGATTTCTGTTTCTGGGCACATTGTAAGACATCTGTGCTTTTAACACCATTGATCGGGAAATTTCTATTTTGGCAACCAAGAGATGGACAGACGTTGCTGTGGCTGATCTAAAGGAGCCCATAATTCAGTGTCCGGTTGATAAGGCTTTAATGTGTGGTCGGTCAGCCCCTTGACTGTCAGGCTTGGAGAAACGACAGGAAGTATTTCTTGTCTTTGGAAATGAGCCTTGCTTCTGGCTCTGGGAAGAAAAGAGTACAAACGGTTCTCACCAGATAGGGTTGCAGCAGCTCTCCCAGCATTTTGGGAACAAATCAAGTCATTATCTCAACAATGTCAAAACTGTGTTCCCAGATCAGTTGTGGTTTGAAACATTTGGGGCTGATGAGGAGGAGAAGAGTTAATTAGCAGCTCCCTTGCCTGTTGTCCTTTTTCAGCCTTCTCAAATTGCAGCGTGAGAGTCCCTCAGACGCGCTGGCTGCTCGTTTGATTATCGGTGTTTTGCACGATACAAAAGGTTGCTTGCTAAATTTTGTGAGCCCTCTAATGTGAGAGTGACAGTGTCCTGGGTCCAATGAACAAGAAAATTTACTGTCACGTATCATCAATGGGGAAGTGCTTGAATTCACAGAACAGCCTTGGAGAGTCCCGGGTAAGTTTGAAGAGCAAAGTTGCCTTTTCCGTTTTCTGAAATGTTTTGCCCTGCTACAGTGGGTAAATCTAAAGCCCCTGAAAGAAGGAAAACAAGCTTAATATTAAGTTTTGGCCAAGAGTATACAAGACAATGAGAATGTGTGAGTTAAGAACAGGAAGCGTCTTAATTTTAAAATGGTGGTCGGAGATGGAATAAACTGAGCTGCTGGCCATGTCGATGTAAGCTATGCCTTGGTTGTGGGTGTTTTCTTTCTGACTTGATTACTGTAGATAGAGATGTATTTTAGGCCCCTTTCTATTATCTTTCATATGGTAGTTTAAAAAGATAGGACTGAGGGCAAGAATTCTCTTGCTGCATGGTGAGTACCACTATACAGGTGGTGTAAGTGTGCTTTTTTGTATCTGTGTCCATATGGCCTAACTCAGTCCCCAACCCCACAAAATAAGAAAAGGCGCTGTGACTTTTAAATTTCTGTAGTGAGCTACCCCACGCCGTGAAAGGGGAAAGTGTTGGGCAGGAAACGGGAAGTTTTAGGGTAAAAAATGTTGATACAAAATCTCATTTCCAGTATCGCACAGTCTTTGATCATATAGTTAAGAGAGAGCGTGAGATCATCTCACATTTTTTTAGTTTTTCTAGTCAGGACTGTGGGAAATATTGGTAAACATTTATCCTGTTTTTACAGTTCTTCGTACTATGAAATTCATGATCTTTCTTCGTAACTACAATAGCATATGTTTATCTGTATAGTTAAGAGTTTGGCCAAATCCTTTTATTATGCTAAAAATTCTTGATAAAGGGGCTGGCCCCGTGGCCAAGTGGTTAAGTTCCCGCGCTCCGCTGCAGGCGGCCCAGTGTTTCGTTGGTTCGAATCCTGGGTGCGGACACGGCACTGCTCATCAAACCACGCTGAGGCAGCGTCCCACATGCCACAACTAGATGGACCCACAACGAAGAATATACAACTATGTACCGGGGGGCTTTGGGGAGAAAAAGGAAAAAAATAAAATCTTTAAAAAAAAAAAAAATTCTTGATAATTCCTTGAGGAAAGGATATTTTTTATGGATAAGTAGTTAAGGGAAAGTAAGATAATTCTTGTACCTTCGTAGTATTGCCAGTCATTTTAAACCATATTGCAAGCCCTAGATGAAAATGATTATGTTATTAAAGGTTTTCCTCAGTTCAGGCAAACAGCAGAAGATTTTCTAGGAAAAGATGCACACTCCTTTTTTAGTGTTATTTTAGTTGTTAACCCAGGAGGGCTTTCTAAAAGTTTGTCGGCAGTACGCAGAGGGTCCCTGATGTTGTGACTGCTGCAGGTGAATTGGTTACTTCCTACGCTGTTAAACCCTCAGCAGCACGGATCGACACCCCGGCTGCTCTCTAGGACCCCTTCACAGTAAATAGCAAGGGTATTTGCCAAGAATGTTTGCAAAAAAAAAGAGAATGCAAACAAATCTATATTTATTTGAACAAACAGATATTCATGATTTAGATGAAAAAATCGAATAGGTGTAATATGAGGAAATTTTTATAAACAAATATCTCCCAGGGCTGGCCCTGTGGCCGAGTGGTTAAGTTCGCGTGCTCCACTTTGGCGGCCCAGGATTTTACCAGTTCGGATCCTGGGCGCGGACGTGGCACCACTTGTAGGGCCATGCTGAGGGGGCGTCCCACACAGCACAACCAGAAGGACCTACAATTAGAATATGCATCTATGCACTGGGGGGCTTTGGGAAGAAGAAGGGAAAAAAAAAAAAAAGGTGGGAAACAAAGGTATCTCCGGCTGCAAACTTTAAAAAAAAAAAAAAAATAATATCTCCCCCTCCTAACTCACTATGTATTTCTACGTTGGTATAAAAAAAAATATACATATAAATATATCCATATTAAAATGTTAACAGTGATAAAGTTTCTTTTGGAATTTTAGTAATTTAATTTAAAAAATTTTTTCTGAATAGGATTTTAAAACATTTCATAAAGACCATGTTATATTTATGCAGTAAAAATAGAGGGGGAAGGTAAATATAAATATATAATTGGCAGAAATTTTATAGTCTGGTTAAAGAGCTGTACCTTGCATGAAATGATGAGATTATGTAAAATTAGTTTTTTTCATTTTAATTCCACCAGTCATTCCAAGGAAGTTTCTTTTCTTTTTCCACTTATTCCACAGGAAAACGGCAGGGAGGGAAGCATATGTGAATTTTCAACTTTTCTTCTGTTTGATTTTACTTCTTCCTCTCTCTTACTTTGGTGGTTCTTATTCCAGGCCTCTTGTTCCAAACCTTCTACAGGGAGTGGAGACGACCTCATCAAAACCCTTCTGCAGGATCTGTCCCCCCGCTTCCTGCTCTGGGTGTGACTGCTGGCCACTTGCCTCCTAACACCCCACTCAGCCCTGTGGGAAAGCAGCGTTTTACTTAATAAACAGTGATTGTGCCTCATTCTGTGGCTGACTTAGTTCATTTTTTTTTTTAAGATTTTATTTTTTTTCCTTTTTCTCCCCAAAGCCCCCCAGTACATAGTTGTATATTCTTCGTTGTGGGTCCTTCTAGTTGTGGCATGTGGGACGCCGCCTCAGCGTGGTTTGGTGAGCAGTGCTGTGTCCGCACCCAGGATTCGAAACAACGAAACACTGGGCCGCCTGCAGCGGAGCGTGGGAACTTAACCACTTGGCCACGGGGCCAGCCCTGACTTAGTTCATTTTAAGGTTCTTCTGTTTATCAGTGAAGAGAATTGCCAAGGAGTTGATCATGACAGAATCAAACTAAACTGGTAGAGGAAAGCTTCATGGTGTGTGGTTTCTTTTTTTCTTTTTTTTTTTCTTTTTTTTGCTGAGAAAGATTAGCCCTGAGCTAAGATCTGCTACCAATCCTCCTCTTTTTGCTGAGGAAGACTGGCCTCGAGCCAACATCCGTGCCCATTCTCCTCCACTTTATGTGGGATGCCTGCCACAGCATGGCTCGACAAATGATGTGCAGGTCTGCACCTGGGATCCGAACTGGCAAACCCCAGGCCACTGAACTGGAACATGCAAACCCAACTGCTGCGCCACCAGGCTGGCCCCGTGTGTGGGTTTTTTTTTTTTTTTTTTGCTGCTGAGGAAGATTAGCCCTGAGCTAACATCTGTGCCAGTCTTCCTCCAATTCATATGTGGGTCACTGCACAGCATGGTTGACGAGTGGTGTAGCTCTGTGCTTGGGATCTGAACACGTGAACCTGGGCTGCCAAAGTGGAGCATGCCGAACGTAACCACTATGCCACAGGGCCAGCCCCTCCATGGTGTTTGAAGACAATCTCTGTCTCATGTTCAGCAGTTTTCATTCCTTTAGGATAAAAGGCTAGGCAGTCCTTAGGAAGGACTGTTTTTGCTTCCTTTTCCTTTTCTGTCCCAGGCAGCTGTCTCGGCACACAGCTTCACGTTGGGTGCAAGCTGGCTTCCACAAGCCCCAGGCTCCTTGTGGGGGTGTGAGAGAGAAGCCATCCCACTCCTCGCTCCACTCGAGCCACCTGGCTCCTTTGTTTCTTTCTCCTCCTTGTCCTCTGGGGCACAAGCGGCAGTGACTCCATGACACAGGAACTCAGAAGCTGGTGAATAAATCCCCGGGCAGGTGGCTGTCTATTGTCTGAATGGAGGAAGCGAGCAGGGTTCTTCCCAGGACTGCTTTCATCTTCGGATAGCTTCTAGAGGACAGAATGATCCTTGACTGGGGCTGGGGGATTGCACACACGGAGTCCTGGGGTCAGAAGGTTCTGGGGAGGACCTCCTTGGTGGGCTTCGGTCTTTTCTCTCCACACAACTGAGTCCTTCCTGGACTGAGGACCTGCCTTCTGTTGGGGGCATGTCTGGAATGTCAGCGGTCTCAATACCTCTGCACTGGAGGCAGGTATTCAGAATAAGGAGTTCCTATCTGGGAAAAAAAAAAAACGCACACATTGCAGGTGGGATAAATAAGCAGACCTAATCTGTGGTAGGTGCCCCCTGAGGTCGTAATTTTTAATATCTTTTTAGCTATTGGTAATTCTAAAGAGATGCTCTGATCTTTAACTGGGTTTTATGATGGCCGTTAGAGTATTTATTACCAAAAAACCACTCTTATTATTTAATAACATGGTGCTCTTCACCCGTTCCTCCCATCCAAAGGTAAGGCTGACTGCGGATCTTTAACAATCTCTTCCTTCGGGCTGAGCAGCAGGAACAGATAAATCATCTCAAAACACCACCAACAGAAAGTGACCTGGACTCCTTTATTGGATTAAATTCTCTCGGAAGTGAGAGGCGGTGACTAGCAGCCTGAGCAAATATACAAGCTCCCAAATCTAGGGCTTTGGGGTTGAGGGAGAGAAGGGGGTTCATTATAGAAAGGTCCAGCAGTCACCCATTCCATTTCATCCAATTTCTTATGCCATTCTTTGCCTGAACTATCTTTTGACTTTATTCAACCCTTCTGCCCCTTTTCCCAGCCTCTAGAATAATTTCCTGACCTATGCTTAAAGGTTTCTCCAGGATAATGTAGCTCTAGGAGTCTGTAAATCCAGCCCCCTTTCTGCCACATCGCTGCCTCCCATCTGGAGAGGAGCTGGGCGAGGGAGAGGCAGGGAGAGCTGGAAAGGAGACGGGGGCCGGGGGAGACAGCAGGGCTGGAGAATGGAAGGAAGGGGAAGACAGCAGGGCTGGAGAATGGAAGGAAGGGGAAGA
>NC_060272.1:103838648-103927788 GCF_021613505.1 Equus quagga
TGAAGGCAAACTAAACTACTTGTTCAAACATGAACTTTTCTCTCCTGAAACAATTGAAAAATAATCATAAACACCTGGAGAGGGCACGTGCCTTCACATTCCCTGAATGCCTTCCAGCACCCACAGATTAACAGCTTTAGGGTGGAAGTCCTTTCTTGGGGGCTAATGGAACAGATGGCATTTTAAAGAAAATATTTTAAGAAATACATACATTCAATTTTTTCAGTTGTTGGGGTCTTATGCAAAGTGTAGAAATAGTCTTTTGGAAAAACGTACCGTTTGCACTATTTTCTTATTTCTATTCACCCTTAATGTGAACCATTCCAAAAGAGTGTACTCTCGCTCTTGTAATCTGAACTCCCTTATCCATCCGTATTTAATTTCACACTATAAGCTGCAAATTTTATGCAAGTTTTACTTGAGAAATAGCTGATGAACTTTCTCTTATATTCTTTCAATTGCAAAGTCTCAGAATATTTTTAAATGAAATAATTCCTAAAAACCATATAGCTAAAGCTGCGCATCTTCCCTGTTTTGAGTAACTGTGTTTGCTGGGAGATGATGTAATTCCAAAGTGAAAAGCTGACTGCAGCCTGGCACGTTAGCGGGAAACCGAGCTGATTGTGGGTCCTCATTTAGAAGGCCGCGTTCACTCTCACTGTGACCCGCTCTCCTGGCAGTGGTATTGACTCCAAAACCTTAATCCTTTTTCTTAGCCTTAGTAAGATGCCCATCAAGGTTGAGGTTTCCATCGTATATTATCCCTTAGGGTTGAAGCATCTGTGACTCTTTCTTCTCAGTGTAAAGAAAATTCTCTGCAAGGCTACTTGAAAAATTTCTCTTGTTGCAAAATATCTGGACAGGGCCACCCCAGTTTCTAGGATGGCAGATGCCGCAGCCTGCTTTATCTGAGAAAACAGCTGTCCCAGAATCACATGGGAAATCTATGCCAGGGAGGACTTGTAGAGCCTCTTCTTTGCCTGGTCTTTCTTATTTTCTGAGATGATCATACCTGCATTTGAACTCTGTTTTCAAATCCAGTTGCTCATGTGACCACCCAGGCATGGCACTGGATGTGCACTTGAGCCCTCGCTTGCATTGCAGAGTCCTGGCGGAACGTGGTCCCGGGTGCTCATTGAGAGCCAGGCTCTTTGGCCTCTGCCCCAGCTGAGGTCATGGTTCTACTACTTGTCCCAGGGTGTGTTTGTTGCAGCTTTTCTTTTTGCCTCAGGGCCTGGGCTTTGCATAGAGTCTCTGTGCATTACAACAGATGGACTTAAATAAAATCTTTCACTTTAAAGTCCTCAAAACTGGTTTTAGGCTTGAGACTGTCCTTGCTGATGTGTGGGTCAGCCCTGTTTTGGGGTGACAGCATGTGTCGTGAAGACTAAATTCCATAGTCTTTCCCACTCATCCCTCCATTATTAAACACCTACTGTGTGCACTGCACTGTACTAGACAATGTATGGTGGATGTTCTCAGCTTCATTTCAGTTTGCCAGATGCTGTCTTGAACCTTGTAGGCTTTCTTCCTATTTCTGCCACGAGATGGTTCTCATGGCCCTCCGTCACAGCCTGGTTCAGCCAAGTCTCCTGGCCCGTTGGCCCAGCCTCAGGAAACGTCATGTGTAACTGAAGGCCTGTGCATGATGCTGTCAAAAGCACAAAATAACAGGCTCGGGTTTAAGTTTGGAATTTATCTTAACTTTCAGTCTTTTGGTCTATAAAGTAGGATGAATAAAGTAAAAGTCACCTTTCCCTGAACATCAGAATTGAAACTTGTTGGAGAACATTCCAGAATGTTTGAGCTGTCTTGTCACTCATTCTTTTTGTTTCTTTACCAATCAATATTTAATAAAAATCTTAGTAATTTCTTGGTCTTGTCTCAGACAGCGGAGTATAGAGACTCACTCATACTTCTTCCCTAGAGAAGTATACAGGCTCCTGCCAGAGGAGAGGCAGCAAAGAACATTGTGACAGATAGGTGTACTGAGTCTTCACATTGACAAACTATTTTGTCATATATCCTCCTCAATCCTCAAAGCAACTTTGTGAGATAACACAAACAGTTGAAGAAACTGAGACTCGGAAGTGTGCGTTGAGGTGTTAGTGTGTGATGATGGAGCTCGTGGTCTTTCCACACTGATTCTCACACGCCCACTCTCTTTGGAGCAGGGCTTGGCTTAGCCTAATGGACCCTCCAAAGTGAGGAGAGCCCAACCTAGGAGCAGGACAACCCTTGGCCCCTCTGCCCTCATCAGTGTACTTACAGGGTGGGAAAACGGTCTGCCTCCCCAGAAGTGAGGAGCTGGGCTGGGAACAGCGGCCTGATTTTCCTCAGCACTAGCCCCTCAAGCGCTCAAGAAAGATGAAGCAGGGCAGGAGTGGCTGTAGACGAGGGCAGAGGAGAGCAGGATAGGGGCTGGGAAGTCACGCTAGGAACAGGGCTTCATTCGGTCAGCATCCGCTGCTGAGGTGCTGATGTTGCCAGGCCACACGTGTGGGTGACCACATGGTGAAGCTGTGTGCAATTGTAATGTGGGTTTTTTCAGCTGTATCGGGCTTAATGGGGCCTCAGTGCTTTTTGTAGAACCATCTACTCTGTCTCCATTTTACAGATGAGGAAGCTGAGGCATGAGGAGGTAAGGGACTTGTCCAGGGGCTTCCTCCACCTCCAGAGGCCACATGCCTACCCCTTGCTCTGCTCCGTTCCATTTGGACTGAGGGGCAGCTTCTGGTAGCCCAGCGAGCCGCATTCAGCCAGGGCTCCAGGGACTCAGCCATTGGAGACTAGGGACTGAGCAGAGCCCTACTTCTTTTGGAACACAGAAGCCCATGACAGTACTTCCCAGAGTTCCCAACTTTTAGGACAAACTTAGGCTCAAAAACAAGAGATCCTGCCTGCTCCCAGATACTGCTGTCTGAAGGGATGGTTTGCTTGATCATTGCGTAACAACACTACTTTTTGTGTGGTTTATAAAGCATGTCTACAGACATTCTGCTGTTTGATTTTGACTTGACACCAGCCATCTTCTCAACCCCTCCCCCCAAAAATGAAAAAGGCAGAGCTTGTGTAACGAGGGACCTGTCATCAAATGAGGAATAGGTTCTATATGACACTTTGGCTATTACATAGACCCAAAAGGAAGTTATCTCCTCCTCTTCCTGGTTCCTGGCGCTCTCCAAAAGGTGCACATGTTTGTGGCCTGGAGTGAATGGACCTTGTACTAAATCCTGATTGAATTCTGGCACCTTCAAAAACAAGAATCTGGGGGCCAGCCCTGTGGCGCAGTGGTTAAGTTCGCACGTTCCGCTTTGGCAGCCCGGGGTTTGTCAGTTCCGATCCCAGGTGTGGACATGGCACCTCTTGGCACACCATGCTGTGGTAGGTGTCCCACATATAAAGTAGAGGAAGATGGGCACAGATGTTAGCTCAGGGCTAATCTTCCTCAAAAAAAAGGCAAGAATCTGGGGGCCGGCCCCGTGGCCGAGTGGTTAAGTTCTCGCGCTCGGCTTTGGCAGCCCAGGGTTTCACTGGTTCAGATCCTGGGCATGGACATGGCACTGCTTGTCAGGCCACACTGAGGCGCCATCCCACATGCCACACCTAGAAGGACCCACAACTAAAACATACAACTATGTACTGGGGGGATTTGGGGAGAAAAATAAAAACAAAAAAAAGATTGGCAACAGTTGTTATCTCAGGTGCCAATCTTTGAAAAAAAAAAAAAGGCAAGAATCTTCTAACTTTAAAACATTGAGACTGAGACTGCAGACAAAGGAAGTAAGGGAACTAATATATACTCAGTATATCACAGTGACCTGTTGTTAGCCTCATTTCACAGCTGGGGAAACTGAGGCCTGGGATGCTTAAGTCCGTCACCCAGGTAGTATAGCTGATTTCTTCAGAGTCTGCTTTGTGGTTATTTCACTGAAGAAGAAAACAGAGCTGAGTCAGCCGATGTGAAGATTTACCTCAGGATGTTGTTGTCGAAGAGAAGTAAAAGGCACACTATGTTTAGGTTTCGAGACTGAGCATATTTTGGTTAAAACCCAGTGAATTGGAGGCTCTTTGAATGTTTGGATTGTGTGTGTCACCAAATGCTGCCTCCCTGCATGAGACTAGTCATTTGAGCCGAGGATAATGAGTTAACCCATCACGTACACACTTGCTCACTTCGGAAAGTATTCGGGAAGAAATAAGTCAGTGAGAGAAAAGTTTCCACAACTGATGGGTGACAGTTTGGGGATGAGGGAGCAGCCAGGAGCATCACTGCTGCTGATGGGCAGGAGGTTTTTGGGAGGTGAGGAGTGAGGACGTACTTGGAGGGTGCTGAGCCCCTGTCTGGGGAGGGCTGCTGTCATGGATGCAGTGCTCATTCATGGGCTGGCTTGAAGACTCAGGTTGGTTTTGGTACCCAGTCTATGAAATAAACAAAGAGGGTGGGGCTTCAGAAGCTGCCATGCTGTAGTCTGAGAGGGTCTATTGTGCAGGGCGTGGGGGTGGAGGAGGAAGGCCTGGCCCCAAGATGCTTCTGCCTGGGTCCCAGGTGGCGAGGAAGCCTGAATGGTGTCCCTTCTCTCTTTTCCCTTTTTGTGTACTATATAAAAACAAAGAAAAAAAGATTCTTCCCTTTATGCTGAACTCTGCAGGTGGGTGAGGGAGTAGGTTCGGTGCATGTCCCTTAGTTTCTCAAGCAGCAGGATGGCTAGCCTGCAGCACAGCTGCGCCAGGCTGTGAGCCCGCGTCCGCAGACTCCCAGGTCAGCGCTCTCTCCAACATGCTACAGAAGGACGCTTGATAGCCTTCTGTTTATTTTGAGAAGTAAAAAGCTGTTCTACTATTGTTTTGTGAATTGTATATAAATGTTATACAAGGAATTTAGAGGGAAAGAGATACTGTTGATATTGCATAATATGTACTTTCTGTTGTAAGTTCACTTAGTTTTTAAAAATGGCAGTTCCCGTGACAAAGGCTGTGATAGTCGTATCAAGGAGGAAGCACTGATAATGGACGTGGTTCCATCCGCAGGAGCTCTTGTCTGCCCTGGCTTGGCCACTTCTCTCTCCATTATGCAAAATACAGAGCTGGCCCCTCTCAAAACTGGTGTTAGATTTTAGAACTGACAATTAAGATACATCTTCAGGAAAAGCATAGTCCTAAACAGTCGCTCTCTCTCATCATTACTCTCTGATTACACTTAGTGGAAAAAACACATTTAATTGTTTCAAAGATTATTATTTTTTTTAGTAAATATGTAGTAAATGGGGGAGATTAATAAAGGGCTATTTTTTCTCAGCTTGTGGTTTCTGATTACATCAGTTACAGCTCAGCCTTCCTCTTAACTAGAGTGCAGGCATGAACTGGAAAAGAATGAGCTAATCCATGATAGATCAGGTTGAATAAAGATCTCCATTCATATCTTTACCTTTCATCCCTTGTTCTGAGTGCCAAGAATTAATGCTGTTTCAAAGTACAAACTGAACCTGCCAAGCCTCCGACGGCTCAGATAAACCTAATTATTTTAAATGTTAGTGAGAAGGGCAGCAGTTCCACTTTGGAAAAGAGTTCTATTGTGAAACATTAAATATCTGCTAAGTGGTATTTATTGGACATGATTTTATTTCCAAACACCATGGTTATCACAAAGCGGAAGAATTTGTTGTTGAAGAAATTTTCACCAGACTCTTAAACGCCTGCAAACTCAAGGAAACCCAAGAGGCCAGCACTTTTATTTTCTTCCTGTCACCATCTGAGTGAAGAGTTCCTAACAATTGAGGAATGCCACTTACGTGTTTTATTTTGAAATGGTTTCTTAGTGGGAATTTAATAGTATTTAACATACAGAGGAAGAAAACTTTTTTCCTCAAGAATGAATACCCTGTTTTCTCACATCACTGGCAGAGAATTATTCGTTCCAGTCCATTGACTTCCAACAGATCATTCAAGTTAAAAGTCAGGGGTCTTTGCCGTGTCAAAAGATTTAGCAGTTAGAGACGTTTTTGTTTTGTTTTTTAGAGAGATTGGCGGGGGGGCAGTATATAATATTTTCCCAAAAAAGAGTACTGATGTTTAGATGGCATTACTGAAATCATCTCAAGTTTTTTTTTTTTTTTTCTTCAGCATAGGTAAAAGTGATTATGTGTAAGATTTTTGTTTGTTTTTAAATAATAATAAAGGAATACTCTAGCTTCTGTAGACAAATAGGCTATTTGAGAGAAAACCTATCCTAGGCTTGCTGGTTCAGACAAGGGTCAGTCTCAGAGGTTTACCCACCTTTCATTGTAACAGGAAAACAGATCAGTTTGGGTAAGTTTTTCTTTTTCTTACTTTTCAGTCTCTACTTTGGTCTCCAGAAGTCATTTCTTCCATTTCTGTAAGTGCTGGGAGCCTACTGATGATTACAGGGTAGCATAATCCTGATTGTTTATTGCCTGTGAATGCTTCCTGCCCCCTGCCAACCCCAACACAGCTGCCCCTATCCCCACCCCCTTAGCAAAGCGCTCACATCTTCACTGATGCAAATAGTAGTGTGTTGAGCATCTCTGGACCAATTATTCTTTCTTTCTTTGGCCTTATTCCCCAGAGTAGAATTACCAGGTCAGAGGGTATGAGCAGTTTTACGGTTCTTATTACATGTCACTAGATTGCTGTCCAGAAAGATTGAGCCAATTTCTAGTGCTACCAACAGCATATCTTTCCTCACAGTCCCACTGACACTGGGCATTAGCATTCTTACAAAATAATTAAGAGGAACCTTTTGAGTTGAAATTAGCCTTGTGCAGGCAGGGCTCGTTAAAATCAACTTAAAAAGCAAAAACAGTAATTTTGACTTTTGAATTTTTAATTGGTATAAAATGATTGACAATAATCAATTATTACTCTTTTCCCCCAACAAAGTTTAGTGAAGCTGTATTAAAATGGGGGGGGGGGGGATACCTTTAAGGATGCTAGTAAAATAGATTTTGGACATTAGTCCCTAAGATAAACACTTACAAAATCTTTAATGTACTCAGAACTGCTTTTATGAGGTGCTACACAAAGTGAGTTAAACAGATACCATCCCTGACTGCAACAGCCCATTACTCAGAGACAATGCTAAGCCTTGAACAAAAGTAAAAATAACATGGATTTAAATTTTGAGTGGAGAAACGCTTTAAAAAATACAGGTGTTGTTCAAAACAGGCTGAGTTCATTTATTTGCATCTTCTCTGGAGTGCAGTCATGCATTAAGTATGCTGGGAGCCTCCCTAGTCCATGCAGGTGACATACTCTGCATGTCTTGTAGCCCCAAGTCACAGGAATACTTTCCAAGAAAATACCCACAAGGCAAGTGAGAGCAAAAGGGGGTCATCCCCTAATTCCTTTCTTTTGCAGAATTCCTGCCCCTCCCTTTTTCAATCCCAAATAGGCTAAATGGGGAGTGGGAGGTGTGTGGCTGGAGTGGAGGGCATCTCCTAGGTCAGCTACTGTCTGAAGGAAGAAGGCAGGCCAGGGGTTCAGAATATGTCAGAAGGACACTCACCTGTTCCTTTATAGCCTCTGCATTAGTCTGACAAGGGTCCGTTATTTTGCCTCTTTAAACTCACACGGAGATTAGGAAGGTTCAGTGGCCAGTGACTAAATGGGGTACCCAAGGGTGGGATGGTGCAGGGACGGAGCAAGCTAGAGAGTGGGGCTGACCCGTGCCACACTGCCCTCGGCAGCTCCACAGGGTCAGTCCCCTGTGTAAAATGGAGAGAATTCTCTCAATGAATGGCTTGAGGATTAAATACCTCATTAAAGTATGTGGCATCCAGGAAGTAGTCAGTAAATGTTCACTTCCTTCCCCACACTTGTTTGTAGAGGAACTTCTGTCATTGGTTTGAGGTGGGGATGGGGGTGGGCAGATTAACTCATACTCTCCGGTTGGGTCTTCATCGCTCTCCAGATCTGTGTATGGTGACAAGATGTCAGAGCAAAGTCTACCGCCTTTGGAAAACATTTCTGTGTATATACATCATCCCTGTGCATGGAACACAATTCATAAATCAGCTTGGATTTGCAGGGAATTTTAAATCCATATAACAATTCAAATGTAGTAAGAAGCCTTTATGAACTGCAATAAAATGAAGGCTTCAGATTTCATAGGTTCCTGGTTTTTCTTGGTTGCCACTATATATTTATATATTCATGTGCATGCTTTTCTGACATCTATAAAATACTATTGAATGGCTCTTTACCTTTTTTTTAAAAAAAAGCTTTAAAATATTACCCTTCCTTTTTATCTCAGTTACTAAACAAATACTATCAATATGAAAAGTAATTGCTTGTCAGGAAATTGCCTAAATTGTTTTTCAAATTTATTCACTTACTAAACTTTCAGATCATACCATTCCTTATTGGATATTGATGTAGCTGTACAAAACTATCCATCCATCTGTCTGTCCATCCATATGTCACAATAGAGGAAAGGGGTTTTCTGAAATAATTTGGTCCAGTGGAGTGGTTAAAGGTCTGCTGCTTAAATTCCAGCTCTGTTCTTTTATTTCTGTGTGGTTTCACTGGCTGAAGCAAACCTTTTCCAAATCCATAACAAGCGTAAATAGTGTTCTCTTGTAAAAAGGTCTCTTTTCAGCATGGTAATATACCTTATTAAATTCCAAACATAATAAGTATTGATGGCAAACACATCAGGACCCAGTACAGCTCCTACTATGATTTAGTTCTCTACAAATGACTTCAGCACGCAGCTCCCAATGCATTTTGCTAATTACATCATAGATTTCCCTATTGATGAACACAAGCTGAATTAACACAGGAGCACTAATGTACCCTTTCACCATTATTGTTGTACAAGAAGCCGTGGCAGATGCTGGCAGTTAGTTACACAAACATTAGTATTAACGATTGGCCATTTGGAATTGGTGACAAACTACTGCCCGGCAAAATCCTGAGGCTGAAACCAATCAGGAAGTTAATGAGGAGAGAAATTACCACTGCAGCTTCCCCTTAATTACATTCACACTAGGCAGGAAGGGAGTTCTGGGGGTGGATCTGAACTCAGCTAAGGTTAAGAAGGTCAGAGACCCTTTTGCTTAAATTTTGTATCTACTATGGCTTGTAAGGTTGCAAAAATTGTTCAACACATTATTACTTTTGCATCCTTCCTATTTAATGTCATTTTCCCAGTGGAGTTTTATGTTCACAAGTTTGCTTTTAAAATCTTCACCTGACTAATATTTTAGTGTGGTATAATTCAGTTTCTTTTACTTCTTTTGTTTTTAAAAAGTTTCCGTCCCAGTTACTGCTTTTTAGTTTTTAAAAGTTGTGTATGCTGACCCCCCTCCCAAGTGTTTGTCGTCCTCTATCCAAGAGAAATAACAAGAAAGTTGATAAAATATCATCTTCACTTGCTTATCTATTGAAAAACTAGAGTTGCCTGTCATATGGTGGGAAGATGAGGGTGGAGTCTTGCTTGGCACCATAATTTGTCAGGGGATCACTTGACAAGTTCCGTTAACATCCTTTACATAAAGGGGAGGGTCTCAGTGAAGGGTGGAAATAGTTTCCCCAAAGCGGAGGGAGCAGACTGTTTTTTGTTTTTAATGAGCATAAAACTGGAACTATATGCTTCCTAACTTTCCCCTTGAGTTAAATAGATGTATTTTGCAGAAATACTATTTTTTTATTCCAAAGAAGCCCTGGGTATTTTAATGTGTCTATAAAAACCCTTTCAACTTGGAGTAGAAATGCAGAGTGCCTCTTTGTGGATCCTAATTGAATAGTGAATGTAGAAAGACCAGCCACTTTTAACGGACTCTTCTCCGTCTCTCCCCACTTCCCAGTGTTCTCGCCACCCAGCAGTCAAGATTCTGGCTTGGTTTCCCTCTCCAGCAGCTCTCCTATTAGTAACGAGAGCACAAAGGGAGTGCTCGAATGTGAGTCCGCCTCGGAGCCCAGCAGCTTCACGGTCACTCCCGTCATCGAGGAGGACGCGTAAGCAGCAACCGATGCCTTTGGCCGTTCACTTGAAATAGCAGGCTTATTCCATTAATACACAGGGTTTGTTGTTAATATTTTGCCTTGACTTAACTGTTGAGAATATGTTTGGCTTACACTCCTTAGAGCTTAGCCCAGAGGCTAAAACACATTTGGAGTAGTTTAGGATCCGTGACTACCACCGGCCAGAATTAAGTGCCTCGCCCACAGAGTTAAATAGCGTTGTCCCTTTTTTTTTCTTATGACACTGGTTTACTTGTAGTTTTCAAGAAATACAATCATTCACTCAAGTCGAGCAGTATGTTTGCATCTAAATGTGTCATAATTAGATGTTACTTTTAGTTTTAAAATGAAATCGTAGGTGCCTTAGATGTTTTTGAATTTTAGTATTTTAATAAAACTGCAAAAATATAAATTTAGCCAAGGACCTGACCGGTGAGAAGAAAAGAGCAGACAAAGTTACTGATTATTTTAGATATATGCAGAAGGTCAGAGTAAATGGAAATACTGTGTGGCTGTTGGAAAGCCTAACCCCGCTCCAACTCCAAAACATGACTGAAATATAGTCAGAGGGAGAAAAACACGAAAGCCCTTAAGAATCACTACCTTTTCTGTAAAGGGTAATTTGAAAACAACACAATTTAAAGTAACCCTAGTAATGCAGAGTTCCTGGGTGTTGTTTCTAGAATAATTTGAGTTTATCATACTTATTCTTTCTACTGGGGGAAAAAATGGATGCAATCTAGACTATTTTGTAACCTTAGGTTGTAATCTGATTTGAAAATAAGTACATCTCTAAAAGTTACTACAGATTTCTGAGTTCATTATTTTGTTAAAAATTGCTTGTGAAGTACTTCCTTATGTAACAGAAGCCATCCTGAAATGAAACTAGTCTTAAAAAAATTCATTGTTCTGTGTAGTTGCAGCTGTACCTGAAATAAAAATGTTATTGATGACTGAATTTTCTTGTGTGTATATTTGGTGAGCGGTATTAAACAGGAAAAAAAGAAATTACTTGTATTTTCTTCGCTCTGTGCTTTGAAAACATCTATTTGATTTCACCCCCCATCTGTTGTAATCAATAACCTGACCATCTTGTTTTTTATTAAATGCACTTACTCTTAATTTCATCCACCAGTGGTTTTAGAGAGAATAATGTGGAGTTACCTATATAGGTTTGACATTATAAATCACTTCTTGGGGCTGAATCGTATAGCGGTATCGATTGATCCTGATATATCACAGAAATTTACTGTCACTTCTGTTTTCAATTAAAGATACAATCAGTCAGATAATGACTTAATTGGATTTTACAGAAGATTGAGTTTTATTGCCCAGTGCTTTACGAGTTTAGTTAAGGAAGATCATTTTATCACACTTGTCAGGCTGCTGCTACTGCAGCCGTGTGCCCTTCGGGGCGGCTGTAGCTGTAGCTATTGTGACGGCGACGCCGGGAGGCTACCGGGCGCGCAGGACAGTGACCCGGCCGCGGAATCGCCACCTCCAAGGCGTTAACGGTGGCGTTCTGGAGATGAAGACCCCTCGCTCACCCGCGCACTCGCTACCCAGGTCCCCCTCTACTTTGAATAATCCTGGCTTCTGCGGATCCAGGAGTCTTCCCGTTGCCACCATTCCTTAGATGACCCAAACACACTCATTTTGTTAGGTGGTTTTGTTGGAGGAGCTCGGCACGCCCCCTCAGTGGCGGGGGGGTGTATGTCCCCTCCGACACAGCCTCCTAAAGTGCCCCCGCGTTTCTGGAAAGCCAGGCGGAGCCTGGAGAAGCGTGCCAGTGCTCTCAGAGCCCTGACTGCTGGACCTTTGGTGCGCCCCGAGGGCCGGGCTCCGGTTTCGCGGGCAGTGCCCCTCCCGGCCTCCTGCTGCTGGCCCGAGCTCGCCTCCTGGCCGCCAGCGCTCCGGGATCAGGCTGTCGGGTGGGCAGCGCCCATTCTTTGGAGAGGTCCTTCTGGTTTCCTGGCCCCGAGGGTCCACTTGCCTCGCCTGACGTTTAGCCTGGTTCCAAATCCGGGCCGCTGCCGCGCGGGGCCCCCTGTCGAGGATCCCGCCCCAAAGGGCTACTCCCCAGGACCACGACAGGCCCAGGCGGAGCCGCGGGAAGATCTGGCTTTCCTGCGCAACAGCCCCGTAAAAGACGGACCTGGGGCCTTCCTCCCGCGCCCGTGGGGTGGAGTGGCCCTGTGACGCTCAAGTTTGCAAGTTGGCTGTTTATTTCTCGACTGCTTGGGAGGAGGGTGCTAGGCAGGCCAAGGGCCTGGCCCCGGCGGACTGGGTTACGAACTTCTCAAATTCTGAACGCACAGTACAGCACAGACAGGATAGGTTTTCACCATATTTTGATACACACATCTGAGGGGCAGCCAGTTTCTCAGAGCTCTGCCGCTGCGAACAGAGACTTGCCACTTCCTTGAGCTGGCGGTATCCGTGATGTGTACCGTATGAGTGCACACAACACGTGTGTGCAAGCGTGGGCGTCTGGCATCCTGTGCGCGGCTGGCGGGCTGCCGGGATAGCCCTTTCTGAACCTTTACAGGCACTTCTGTGCTCCGGCGGGGAAACCGAGGCGGACTCGCCAGGCCTTCCTCCCCTGGGCGCTGAGCAAGCTGCCGCCACGCGACGCGGGGCTGTGGGCAAACGAAGGGCGCGCCTTTTCCCAGGGTCGCCTCTGGCTCCCGCAGTGGCTGGGGGCGAGCGTGACCCTTCCCCCCTTACAGCGGAGGGGCCGGCGCCCCACCGGGTGCCCCTGGCCCTCACCCCACTAACGTGCTGTAGACCCCGCACTGCGCAACGAGGGCCTCAGGGAAAGCCACCCCGGGGCCCAGGGTGCCGTTGGTGACACTCTCTTCCTCGCTGCCACAACCACTGCCATACCCGCAAACCCACGCACGAAGCCGCATTTCGGGCCAGGAGAGTGGGCCAGACTCGCCGAGTCCGAACCATCGTCTCCCTCGCGCCTAGTGGAAACGAGGCGCGCCCACGCGTAGAAATCGAGCTCCCTCTGCGCCACGCGAACTGCAGTGCCGAATAGACGGGTTTCACACGTACACGGACACTGCACTGCATCTTGACGCTCTGCATCAAGTGGTTGTAAAAGCGCTTTATGGAATGCGCTTCGCGGCACAAAGAAACTCGGAGGGCAGTCTGTCGAGGGACAAGGATTTCAGCGGCTCCCCCCCTTGGCACGTCCGCCCCCCCGGATGGGGTCGCGGCTGCCTACCCGCGCGCTGCCGCCCCCCTGGGAAGTTTGCTTTGGCAACTTGCGCGGGCCCTTCGCCCTCCCCTCTCCCTCCGCGCGCACGCACGCAGACGGGGCCTGAGCCCACTCGGCCCTGCGCCGGCCGCGGGAGGCGGCGCCCTTGGCGCTCAGCCGCTGCCATCCTCCTCCCACCCCCCCCCTCAGAAACCCTAATGGCCTTTACTCAGCCACTACCTCGTTAAATCTCCCCCACCCTCAACAAACGGCGAACTTTTCAACGGTCCCAAGCTGCAGTCCCGGGGGCTGGGGAGGGTCCTGGACAGGTGGGCGGGGCGAGCAGGGCTGGGGCGGGGCGCTGGGCGAGTGGGCGGAGCCCCGAGTGTTCCCGATATCGCCCTGCGCTAGAAGTTCTGGCGCCGGCAAAGCCAGCGAAGGGGGCGGGGCTCGGCCGAGATTCCCTGCTTTGGGGCGCCCCTCGAGTCTCCCAAGCCCCAGGCACTTCGTCCCCGCGCAGCGCCTCGGCCTTGTCACGTTATTCTCCCGCCACCAGTCTGGCCTCGTTCGTGATGTCACACCCACTTTCCCTGGGGTGCCGGCGGCGCCCACCGTTTCCCCTCACGAGTCCCGGGCCCCTTGAACTGAGCAAAGACTTCTTTTCACATCCGCCCTCTTTCTCTGCACCCGGGCGTCGTTCCGGGACAGCAGGGGCGGGGAAGCAGAAGAGAGTTCTGGAAAAAGGGCTCGTCCTGGGATAGAACTGCACCAGCTCCGCGAGAGCAAACACTCTGGGGAAAAGAAACCGTTATCCCTTGAATGTTGCTCTAATAAACTAAAAGGATTTCCTCAGCCTTTTTAGGGTTTGTTTTTAATTTTAAATCGCAGGAGAAAGGTTATCTTCCAACTGTTTTAAAGTCGGGACTGCTTTCCTTTTACCTGAGCGGGTACGTGTTTCTTTTTTCCTTTGCACAAAAAGCAGAGTCTGCAGGCCGACCGTTGAGACTTTCTTTCACAATGGGGGGGAGGCGTGCCCGACGGCCTCAGCCCCCCACGCCCTCCTGCTGCCCGGCGCAGGGTGTCCCGCTCGCTCCGGAGCCCCGAGCGCGCACGCGCTCCTGGGCGCAGGGCGGGAGCCCAGAACTTCCCCGGGGACTTTACGGCAGTGGACAGGCCGATGCCAGAGCGGGAGTGAGCGGCTGCGCCCGGGCCTCCAGGGGCGAGAGGCCCAGTGGGGAGCGCTGCGAGGGCGCTCTTTTCTAGTCCTTCCCTTCGGGTGGGGGGGTGGGGTCGCTGCTCAGTGGGAGCATCCCTTCGGATGAAGTAATGCAGGAGCAACACCCCCACCCCAAAATGTGAGGGCGCGCGCGGCCTAGTGTCTCCTCTGGAATCTGCACTGGTGGGAGCGCTCGCTCCCGGGCGTGACGCCACTGCTGGCTTCCAGAGTTCCAGAGCATGAAAGACGGAGCAGCACCTGCCTGGTCTGCACAAGGCCAGCAGGGCTGCAGGCCGTTCTACGCCCCCGTTTGCTCCAAAAGGCCTCAGTCTGAGGAACCTCAGGCCGTCCACTGCCGACATGATGTGAGGACGTGACCGTCTAGGCCCTTCCTTCTGCTCGGTGGCGTCCCCCGGGGCCGCCTGATGCACGTTCCCTCACCCCCGGTCACACGCGGTCTCTGCTCTCTGCCCCGCGCCCCAGAGGGTGGCTTCGGGGATGCCATGGGGGGGTGCACACGAGTTTCTCCCCAGTTAATTGAGGGAGAAGAAGGGCATTACTGTCACCTTAAAAGAGCGATTGCTGGTTGTCCCACCGCCTCGATAGACATTTGTTCCTCCCTTTCCCTTAGAAGCTGGTCAAAGAGCGATGCCGAGAGGCACGGACAGGGTGAGAGCTGAGAAGTTCATCCGCGAGGAGGTGGTTTACGTTTTCCTGCAAGGGGTTTCTGCACGCCCTGGCCTCCAGCGACACGGCGGTTGCGATTAAAACGGCAAAATAGGCACCCTGACCTGCCCCTCCAAGAGCGTCCAGCAAAGCAGAAAATTCCTGACGTATACATCCGGGACAATATGAAACCGTCCTTTTGATTAAATGTTGCTTGCAGTGAGGAGCAGCCACCAGCACTCCCAGATGTGAAGGCAGAACATCCTCAGTTTCTCAGCAAGGACACCTGCATTCCCAGCTTTTAGATATACACACACCATGTGATTGTGTGTGTGCCAAGAGAAAGAGAACCACATATGCACGTCATCTTTCACCCTTTCACTGTTAATACCTGTCACAATTCTACCTGGTTAATTGTGGTTTGAAAACACACACACACACACACACACTCCCCACCCAGAGCAGAACGCGAGTGGATCCAGTCTAGTCAGGTTACATTTGTAATTCTCCCCTCCTCCCTTTCCAATTTCTTTGATGATTTTTCCCATAAGTGTATAAGCTGCTGGGACTTAGTAGAAGTGAGCCGCTCCTCCTAAATGTGATTCGGACCATATGCTTTCTACATTCATTCCCGCTCCAGGCTTTTCTTCTCTGCACTAACTGCTAACACGTTATAGTCACCTTGAAATTTCCTCTGCTATTTTCCAATTAAAAGCTTAATAGCCCTGGAAACGGAGTTCATGTGGTGAAGTTTACCATAGCCCCTTGTTCTGAAAGGCTTTCTGCTGGGATCCCATTATGTGCTTGAATAAACCCTTTCTGCAAACAGAAATGGGACTTGGGGTTGTCAGGTGTTGGGTTACAATAGACTTTGAGGCAGGGGACATTTTACCAACATAAATACAAACCTGTCCCTATAGGGAGATGTTGTCAAATACTGGGATATGGAAAACATTCCCATCAAATATGAGAAAGGGATTATTGCGCTATATCAAATGAGTATTTAGATCTCAGCCCCCGATGTGCACTGGAGTGAAACGGGGCCCCGGAGCAAATAATGCCAGACTGTTTGAGTGGCAAAGGGATAGGGTGGCTAGGTGACCGAGGAAGGAAAGGGGGTCATCTTGGTAGTGGGAATGCCCTCAAACCTGGTGCAGAGCTCTGATGCTTTCCTTTAAAAAATTCTTTACTCCCAAGGCCCTTATACTCCCCCGGGTTCGCTGACCATTTGGAGAAAATCGGGAGAAATTTGGCTTTGAAAAAAGTCCATGTTCCTCGCGTTCCCAAGCGACCTGGAGATGTCAGTGCGGAAGTTCCCAGATTCAGTGTCATTCTAGGCCCTGTAGGTCTCTCATCACTTGAAGTGACTGGCTGCCAACTCCCCAATTCCTGGCCTCTGGCCCACCAGGCTGTGGGCGACCTCTGCCTCCAGTCCGGAGAACATATGAAGTTCCCTCTCGTTGTAGTGTTTTAGGGCTTGTTTTCCTAGCGAAGGTTGGGAGGAGAGGAGATATTGAAGTGGGGGGGAGGGGGTAAGGGGCAAGACCCAGGTGTCCCTGGCAGCTTTGAGGGGAGCCCTCCCAGGGTTAGCACGCTTGTGCAAGAGTTTCCCGCCCACGCCCCACCAGGGCAGCCTCCAGCGATCCCCAGCTCCCGGACAGGGCTGAAACGGGGGACGCCTAAGGGCTTCAAAGGAAACGCACTCAAGGTTCCCTTTTTAACCCTCCTGCCTCCCAGAATCACCCTTCTAGGCGGAGGGTTGGCTAGTAGAATGCGTGGCTGTACTTTTACTAGAATTCACAGAGAACACAGAAGAGACGTTTTCGGGTTGCCTGCTTGCTTCCAGGACAGTACAGAGAAAAGTGGCCTCCCCGAGGGAACAAGGGCCGTGGTGAAGCCTCAGGGTTGGCCATTGCAGTGAACTCGTCTCCGCTCTCCTCTCGAATTCGATTCGCTCATACCGCCTAGTGATAAGCTCATGTCCGCTCTCAGAAGCTTGGGGACCGACGGCTCCGGGATTGCCATCTCACCCGCTTCGCACAGAGCCATTGAGCTACCCTGTGCCGCTGAATCCACCTGTTTTTTGTCTTTGTGTTTTGATTTGAGGTCCCTGTGTATTGGTGGCAGTAGTCTGCATTAGGTCAAACGGGTACTCGGGTACTCGGAGGAGATTAAAAATATGCAAATAACAGTTTAAACAAAGTTTCATACTATCCAAAGACGCTGGGGGCGGCAGGGACGAAGTGACCCCATCCCTTATCTATAACTAAATCACTGAGTCCGTGGGGGTTTGAACTGCGTGACGCGAGACCTCCGTTTGCTGGTTCAGTGGCTGCTGGGGAGAGGGAAGGTCATGTCCCGTAACTTTCCAGACGCTAACGTGGCTCCTTGGTCCACTCTGAAAGTTAAGATGCAGTACTTAAGCAAATCCTCCACACGAACACTTCCCCGGCCTTTCAGGACAGAGACTTGTTTTTTACTAAAACGTGGGGAAGAGTGTAGAAAAATAAACTCAGCGCCAAAGGAGGAGGACTGTTTTTCCCTTTGAAATAGCCTGCAAAATGGGTTGTCATCTTGGGCCAGCAGGTTTTCAACAACATTCATTTTCTTCTACAGCAGCAAGACAAAATATGTTGCAAAAGGAAATCAAGAAAGAGCCCAAATTTTACAAATCACCGCCCTACTGCCAGTGGTCCTGCGCGGGGCCTGGCTCGCCCCAACTTAAGACCCTCTCGGCTCCTGCCGGGTCCCCAGTGCACCTGCCACGCTCCAGTAGGCTCTGGCTCTAGCCGAGCCGAGTTTCTCGGCAAAGTGTTGGGATAAAAGCGGCCTCAGGCCTGGTGCCGCCAAATCAGCCTGGAGGGAGAAAAGAAGAGCGTTGGGGAACGGCCACTTCACTCGCCTACGGGCACCCCACCCTCACCCCCGCCGGGCCTCCCCATCCCCGCCCCGCGTGCACCGCCGCGTCCCGAAGCGCCGCAGTCCCTCCCGCCGCGGGCAGGGGAAACGCAGAGAACTTGGCGGAGGGGGCCGTGAGCGCCCCCGCGAGAGGAGCCTGGCTGCAGGTGGCAAGGAAGGTGAAGTGCAGGGACTCGAGAGGCACAAGGAAGGAGAAAGGCGTGGAGTAGGGTGGGAAGTGCAAGGAGACCCGGACCTCGGGGGGTGGGGGTGACGTGAGGGAGGGAGGAGTGGGGGGAGGGCGGTGGAGGAGGCGCTGGGCCTGGCCAGCGCGCGCGGGAGCTGCAGACGAGCACGCTCAGACCCTAACCCGAGCTGTCGCCGGCTCCTCGCAGCCGCTGCAGCGCCTTGGCGAGGGAGGACGTGCCGGCCAAAGCAGCGGCTGGCGGAGACGTGACCAGCGTGGGATTGGCGGAGCACCAGCGGGAGACTGAGGCTGCGAGCGCCGCAAAGACGGGTGCCGCATCTCTGGCCAGCCCGGAGCGCACGCGGCCGCCGGAGCTGCGGGACCAAGGACCGCGCCGTCCGGAGGCCGCCCCTGAGCGCGCCTCCCAGCCCCGCCGTCCAGCGCCCCCTGGCCCGCTCCCGCCGCCAGCCCGCCAGCTCTTCCGGGAGCTCGGGGCATGAACGGCTACGGTTCCCCCTACCTGTACATGGGCGGCCCGGTGTCGCAGCCGCCGCGGGCGCCCTTGCAGCGCACGCCCAAGTGCGCGCGCTGCCGCAACCACGGGGTGCTGTCCTGGCTCAAGGGTCACAAGCGCTACTGCCGCTTCAAGGACTGCACCTGCGAGAAGTGCATCCTCATCATCGAGCGGCAGAGGGTCATGGCGGCGCAGGTGGCGCTGCGCCGGCAGCAAGCTAACGAGAGCCTCGAGAGCCTCATTCCCGACTCGCTGCGTGCTCTGCCCGGCCCCCCGCCGCCGGGGGACGCCGCCGCCGCCGCCCCGCAGCCGCCGCCGACCTCGCAGCCGTCTCAGCCGCCGCCGCAGCGTCCCGCCGCCGAGTTGGCTGCGGCCGCCGCGCTGCGCTGGGCCACCGAGCCGCAGCCCGGGGCGCTGCAGGCGCAGCTCGCCAAGCCAGGTAAGAGCTTCCGCGGGGCGGGCGCCAGGCCAGGCGCGTGGGCGCAAAAACTTCGGAGCTCTTGCTGCGGCTCTGCCTGGGAGGCCTGGAGGCAAGGTTTCGGAAGTTGGCCTGGCCGGGCCTTCCTCCACAATCCCCGGCAAGCCGGTTCTTTCCGGGCAGAAGCCGGCCATCAGTCTGGATACCGGGCAGGTAGAAGCCAGGCGCCCGTGGGAAAGGCGCCACGGGCGCGCCAAATGGCTGGACTGTGTCTCCGGATCCCAAGTGCCTTCCCCAGGTTAAACGGGGACTTATTCGTTTCAGCGGTAAAGAGATCGAGATGAGATCGAGATGGCACCAAATTAAAATCCGAGCGGGCACACACAGCCTCCGCGCGGCAGGGCTTTTCTGGCGGCGGGCTTAGAGGGCCTTGCATTTGGAGGTTGGGACGGGTAGTTCCAGGAAAAGCGCCAGGGCCCAAGGCTTGTCTGACTTTGACCTGGGCGTGCTTCTCGGCCCCGGCCCGGCCCGGGGTTAACTAGAGCGACCCCGAAGCCTTTCTAGTAGCACTCTGTGGTCTCCACTCTCTTGCAATTCGCTGAAAGAAGCCCCATTTAGAAGCAGTAGTAAAAAAAAGGCCAGAAAGGTGCCTAAACTGATAGCGAGGACCCAGAATCTGGCGCGCCCAGAGTCAATTCCTTTTGCAGAACCGCTCAGGTCTTTGACCACTGTTCCTTAGGCCGCCCTCAGCTGTGTTTGTGGTTTAAAGAAATAAAAACAAAACAATCTACAGCGCGGAAGCCCTTTCCCCCGTTCGAGGCGGGGAAATCTGCTAAACTGCCAATTTGGAGCCAACGATCTCGGACTCCTCTTCCTTCTCCTTCCCTCTCGTCCTTTGCTGTGCTTTAGAGAGAATTTACCCTGAGCCCTAGGGTAGACAGATTCCCCCCCCTCCCCCCAAGCCTCTATCTCCTTCCCCACTCCAGGCCTCCGGAGCCTGCGGCGCTGGCAGTTGAGTCTCTTTCCTCATGAGGAATCTCTAGCTTGCCATCCTGCCCAGCCCAAGTGTTCCTTTGATTTTAGGATCTTGGAATTCAATGGACTTGTGGATGGTGTTTCTCCTTCACTTGGGCGGATGTACAAAGGCAAAGAGGCAGTCTCTCCGGAAGGGGATTAGAGGATATGCTGGAATTCACAGAGAGAAGGCCTGGAAGGCCCAGAGCTCTATGTAGGTGGAACTGTGGTAGAACTTCTGCCTCCCCCTCCCCCCAAAAAAGACAGCACCTCTGGCTTCTGGAGAGAGGCTTCCAGGAGCACTGGGCTGCTGTGTGGAGCTGGGGGAAATGCAGACTTACTGGTTTGGGGGTGGGTTGATAGGCAGCCTGGCAGGCATAGATGTGCTGCCCTCTTGCTCAGTTATGCTCTCCAGGCCTGAAGCTTTGAGAACATCTTATGAGAAGAGCACAGCTGGGTATTTTAAGGACAGAAGAGAGGTTGCTGAGCATGGATTTTGTGGCAATTTAATCCAAGGTAGGATGCAAGCATTTCTCTGAGTAATGCTCCTCCCCACCCCCACAGTTCTCTTTTGTCAGTTAGTTTATAGATATGCCACAGAGGAATGGAGGGTATCGTGTTTTGTTTTTCTCCTTTAGGTTAGAACAAGTAAGTAGAAAAGTGTCTCAGTTCTGGAAGTTGATCCATGCCAGTAACTTCCCAACCTTTCTGTTTCCAGTTTCCCTGTCTCCATTTCCCCCAGCACCAGGGCAGGAGGCTGAGTTCATGTCAGTGGTAGCATTTTGCAGTGGCCGCTTGCCCAGCGGCACCCCTGTAATAGGGGCATTGGGTTCTGGGGTCCTTGTCCAAGAAGCCTTTCCCATCCTTTGCTCTTCAAACCATTCAGGGATAGGCAAGTTGGTGGTTTCTGAAGAGTCACAAAACCAAACACAACCCTGGGAGGTGGGTGGTGAGGGCAGGAAGAAAAGCCAGAGAGCAGCTGCAGCATCAGAAGGATACATAGTTTGGGAGAATGAAAGAGGGAGACTGATTTCAACTGGACAAACCAGGCCTGGTGCTCTCTCTTTTCCTCCCACCTAGTATTCAAGGATAGCCTGAGCCCTCCAAACTGAAAACAAGTGATTGAAAAGGAGAATAGGATTTATCAGAAGGAGAGGTCAGAGTGATGTCTTTAGGAGACTGAGCCATCAGGGACCAAGGCTCCGTTCCCACCTGGCCATGCTGCATACCTTGCACATTCATTTATATAAGTTTTGTTTTTCTTCTTTAAATTGCTTTGACCCCATAATTCCATTCTTATAAAAAGGCAGCCTATCATCAATCCAATGAGGGGGGCAAGAAAATAACAGATAATTGTTTTCCACTAGGAAGGCAAGCACACAAGCAGATCATTTCTGTACAATGCTTTGTAAGAAAGCCCATTTGGAGTTTAAGTTAGAGAAAACTTTGTGGATGAGACTAGCTGGTGCTGTCTGTATTAGGCCTTTTTTTGCAGTTGTTGTTATAATGTATTTGTATGTAACACACCACGGATATTTAGAAGTATATCAGATACTCCTGGACAAGCAGCTCCTCGCAGGTAGAGAACTGAGTGAAGCTCTGTTCTAGTGGTAGGTCCTCATGTACAGTAAGTTCACAGGCCATGAGGAATCTCTGAACATCTGCTGGCAAATCGTGGAGCTCTGTTTCTTTCTGATCTCTGTGTCCAAAACGTGGGTTGTTCTTTTGCAAAGGGCCTCGTTAGTACATAGCTGTAGAGACATATGCTTTTTTTGTTGGATACAAATGCAGGTGCACAAGTCTTTTTCCCTCATCAGAAATTCTTGAGAAAAAAGTACAGGCCCTAAAGAAGGGTATGTTTGCTGGGCACCACTGGAGGAAAAAACACCCAGTTCAGGGAGCGACACATTAACACCAAAACTTGGTTGTGTAACTGGGCGAAATCTCTTCAGTTTCTTTAAAGGAACAGAGGTTATTTTATCTAACGGTGTAGTGTGTTGAACATCCCTTTCAACGTGGTGGTGGTTTTAAGGAGAATATTCATATTCTAATGGTTATTACTTCTAGCTATGGATTGAAGCATTTTTTTCTTTTGGGGTGTAGATTTCCCATGCTTCTTGATTATCATCTATGACTGGCCTGGAATTATTAGATCGTGATTCACTTATTCTCCTAAATTCCCTCTTCATCCTCCTCACACCCCTTCCCCCCCCCCCCCATGAAAATGTGGGAAGCTGAACATGTTTCAGCTCTTAGTGTATCTGAGTCAGCACCGTCAACCCGCCAAGCCAGCCTTTCAGGACCTGGGCTTGAGAGCTGAGGAAAGTTAAGGGTCACGACCAAGGTGAGAAGCTAAAGTTACATTCCTGAGTTCTCGCTCCCTTCTCCCACCCCCAACTTTTCCTCCAGGAGGTGGGGGTGCTGTGAGGGGACCGATCTGTGGCTATAGATACTTCTAGGCTCTACATGTGCCCATCAAAATAAACATGTACACAAGTTCTTTTAAAGTGTCCTTAAGGGTAAAAGAAATTGAAAACATCCTATTTGGTTAGGAATAGGAAAGCAGGGTCAAATAGGAGAGTAGAATCTCCTTTCCTGTTTATTTCTCCTGAAAAGGAGAGAACAAGAGAACTATAGGGAGAGAAGTTAGGAGATTTGGGAAAAGTGCCTTTGTTTTATCTTGTCTCCTGCCCGGCACCTCCTAGCATCTTTATGCGTGCTCTGGGCCTTTCGGCTCCTGTTTGACTGAGTCCTGTCCAGTCTGCTTCCTTATTTGTATTTTTAACTTAAAGAGAGAGGTATCTGCAGATATACTGAGTGTTACGGGATCACCGGTGCAGGCCGGGATGGGAGACCCTCTGTGACTATAGGCTAGAAGCAGACAAAAAGTAGGGAAGACTTCAGTCATTCCTGAAGTGAACCTCTGATTTAAAAACGGGGTCTGGTTTTAAGATGACTTCATTTGGGGCGAGGGGCCTGACTCAGAGTTGCACTTTAAAACACAAAACGGCCTAAATGAAAAGGGATAAGCGGTACCAGACTACTGGTCTCTTTCAAACCTTGCCCAGGGCTGGCTTTTGGGAGTGGGACCCCAGGACGCTCACAGCTCCCGGCCTCTCCCGCGGGCGCCGGGCGATCTGCGCGCCAGGCTCCTGGGCCCCCGCGGCCGAGCGCCGGGCGGTGTGCGGGGCAGCGGGCCCGGCCCCCGGTGGCCCGCGGCGCAGGGGCTGTCCTCTCCCCGAGCGGCGCTCCGGGAACCGGGGACAGGCGCTGGCGGCGGCGCGCGGCTCCCCTGCGGCTGCACGGGCCGCTGTCCCCTTGCCCCGAGCCGCTCCCGGGACGCCCCTGCTCGCCGCACGCCGCCGCGGCCCGGGCTGCCTCCCCGCTCCCTGCCGGCGACCCGGGACGCGGCCGGGAGCGAGACGCCGGCGCCCGCCCCGGGCCGGCCTCCCGAGCCTCGGTGGGTTGTCAAATTTAACAAAAAACATGCAAATACACGCAAAAAAAAACCACCCCAGGATGCCAAATATTGCATGGGGCATACTTATACGAAAAAATTCGTTGTTTATCCGAAGTTCATATTTAACTGGGCATCCTGCTATTTCCGCTGCCAACCCTAGGCCGAGGCGGTCCCCATCGAGCCCCAATCGCCTTGCAAGGCGCCCTGGGCGTGGGGGGCACTGGTGCGCGTCTCCCCGCCGCTTTCTCTCCGTGGAGCCCGAGCTGCCCCGGGCAGGCATCGGAGAGGCGCTGGTGACCATGTTGTGGGTCTGAGGACAGGGATGAAAGCAAAAACGAGAGCGTTTTCGGCGTCTAGGAACCAGAGTTCCACTCGCGGGGAAAAATCTCTCCCCACAGCACACTCCTCCGGGTTATAAATCTGGCGGATAGCCATGCTCTCGACTTACACAACCAACTTTTCTTTTTCCCTGATGGATGAACTCCCGGGTTTAAAAGATTACAGTAATCACAGGAGGACAGTGTAAATCGAATCCGATAGCAATAACTTTCGGGGAAGGTCAGGCTCAAGTGAAATGTTACCAAGCAACAGGCATTTTGTTTGCAAAATACAATCAAAGAACATTGATGAGAAATTCTTTGCTGCAGCCAGTCAGCACTTTCCGTTAACAGCTTTACAGAGGCAAAGGGAGTAAATCTTCATAAATCAGCGTCCCGGGAGGACTTGGAGCCCCTTTCTGGAAATGTTGCAGTTCTTTCTGACAGAGAGGAGGACAGAGCTCAGTAAAAATCTGTTTGCTTGCCTGCCTCCCCTTTCCCTCTTCTCACCTCTTCCTTTCTTCCTTGCATTCCGTTTTAACCTGTTGTGACCCCTCAGCCATCAGCCACTCAGGTCCCTGGACCCCTATGTCTAGTGCAGAGTGGGCCTTGAACGGGGTATGCATGGGCACTCATGGCAGAGGTTGAGGCCTGAGTGGTAGGACAGCTGGTCATCACAGCTCCATCCACTTGGGATTCTGTCATGTCACTCCCGAGTCCATATGGCTTTAGTGAGCCACCCCTTGTCTGAGCATTGCAGACTGCTGCTCTCTGAAGAAGCTAAGGGAAACTAAAACATAACTAGGTGGGGTTTCTCTTTTTGCATTTTATCGTAAGTTAAACAACTATAAAAAATAAGCACAATCAACTACTGAATAACAATATTACAGAAAACATTCAGAACATGAGTTCTTTACTGAATCTCTAATCTCTGTTGATTCTAAAGACTAAGCAGACATAAATTTGCAAAGCTGGGATCTGTGTTCTGCTCCCCCCCCATGACTATTTTAGTTCAGTATGAATATCTGTTGCACCCACAGTCTTTATATGAGAATGTTTAGAATAAAATTCCCTCCCGCGAACACACCATGGTCTGTCCAGCTCCTGGCCTTTGAGTTACATGTTGTGTTTCAATGTAAAATTTGACCAACTGCACAGATAACTTGGACATTTTGCAAAAGATTAGTTAGTATGCCGTAAGCCTCTCAGTGGCCAAGAGGCAATGCTTTAATTTTCTCTATGTCATCTTACCTAACATGATGCCTGGGCACATCGTGAGGGCTTGAAGGATATTTCTTAAATAGATGGATGAATGAGTAGCCAGCTGCAATTTTGTAAGTACCAAATAAACATGTAGATTAGATTTATAGGTAATTTCCCTCCTGCTTCTTGAAAAGTGCTCCTTTGTAACTCAAGAAAGAGGTCCAAACTAAATTTTTGCAGGACGTAGGAAGTGCACAGTTGCAAGCCAAACTTCCTTAAGTTCAGCCCTTTCTATACCAGTGTCCCCCAAAATATTGGGCCCCAGGAACCATCTTGATACCTCCATACATTATTAAACCAGTGTTGTTAACAACTTTTTAAAAGCAAAGCATGATTATTTATTTTTGCTTTTCACAAGTTTTCTTCTCCCTCAGGAGGAAAAGGAAAGATTTTAGACCGACATTCCTGCCCTGCTCTACTTTAGGTTTTTAACCATTCAGTTTTTATGATTCAGCACTTCTAGTGGGAGGTAAAGATAAGAGAAATGGTGAAAAGCACGTCTCCTGTTAGAATTCTGACTGGGCAATGGATGCCCCGTCTTGCTGGGGCTCCCTCCCTGCTGTTGCTGTAGGATTTGTGTGCTTTGAAAACGACCCATCAGGGAACAGTTATTCAGAGGTGTGTCCCCAAGGCTCGAGTGAACAGATGAGGACATGACAATCCATGTTTCAAAAGGTGTGACATGATTTCAAAATTAAAGAAAAAAGTCCCGTGACTTTTGCACTAGGAAACATTACTCTCTATGCTAATGTTTTTGTGTTTTAATTCTGGATGTAAGATATGTTTTGGTTTTGATCATTGGATAGAATGGATAAAACCCACCACATTTAAGTCAGAAAGATTTTCCATTTTACATGTCTTGAGCAGAATGTTTGTTTCACGTATGTGGTAGTCTTTTTAAATATCTGAAATGAATACCTGCAATTTTTAATTTAACTGCATTTTCATATGAAAAAATTCTCTAAAGAAAGTTAGATTTTGCAAACTATAATTTTAGATTGGAAGTCACTTTTGTGTGTGTTCATTTTCTCTCCTTAGTTAAAATCTTGTAGCTATCTTATGGCATATACATATTTTGAAGTTGGTAGTATTATTACTCATAGAAAAATATTCCATCTTAATTGAGTATCTACTCCTTTTACCCAGCAAAGAGTTTATTTCATGAGTGGCTCTGAGTGTTTCTACATCATGAAAAATATGAAATTGAAGAGTGAACATTTAGTAAGATTTTCAAAATATCCAGGTGATAAGCATTAGAAACAGCAGATCGTATCACTTTCAAAGGTGGTTTGTAATATCAGATGAAATTGATTTCTTTCTACTTTTTATCTAGTAGTTTTTGCTTTCTGCACCCGTATATTAGGGGTAAAAATATTATCAGTTGAAATATACTCTTACTTATATGTTCAAGGAATTAGGGTGTCAGTTTCAAGAAGAAAGAGGGTAAAGTGTTGGGTGAGTATTTCCTTTTTCATTTTGTTAGTTGGCAGTTTCACATTTCTATATCTAGAAAGGCCTTTGTATTTTAAACCAACACGAACAATTTATAAAGTTCATTTAGGAAAAAATTTAGAGATGTAAAGAAACATCTGTTATTAAATTACGCTTTATCACTGGGCTCAGAACTCACCCTCTATAATTACTTGTGAAAGTCTGTATTTATAGTAGAATAATTTACAGTACATCTAGTTTGGGTACAACATTACAACCAATACTAGACACAAAACTCCAGGGACTATATATTCTGCCCTTCAGAAATTGCTGTTGGCCAAGAAGTTTTCTTGGTCAAGGTGAGAGGCTAGTCCTCCCTTCCCAGTTTTGAAACCCAATAGCCTTGGGTGTGGATTGGGGTTCTGCTCACCCAACCCCCCCTTAGCAAGACTTTATGTGCCGCTCAGGTGTATGACACTATAGGTGTGTCTCACTCATTGCTTCTTTCGACGTCTTCTATCTTCCCTTTGAGCTCAGTGTAAACAGTGCTGAACTCTGATGTTCTGAATTTGTAGATTTGATTCCTGTGACATCTTGCTAGCTTTTCTCACTTTTTGACATGATCTGGACTTCCATTGGGAGAGGCTTATCAGCCCAGAACCTATGGAGAGAGTCTGGATGAATCAGCACCATCCACCCCCTGCTCCCTGAGAAGTACCCAGAAGCGCATGCTGCACTGTTCATGTCACAGTAGCAGGGGCAAGGGGTAGCACAAGGAAATAAGAGACAGGCTTTTGCAGTCTGGGGTTCACAATTGACGAACAAGTGCACATCCATGTAAGATTCCACTGTGGCCTGTTGTGCAAAACAGGAAAATTGGTTCAAAAGTGGAATTTCGTGTTGTCAGATTTATAATCCTGCCATCCTAAATCCAGTTGATTGGGACAGTGTGTCCTTTACCATCTTGAAAAAAAATACTACATTGTCGTCATGGTAGATATGTCAGATTAGCCAGAATATCGTTCCCTAGTTCCCCTGCGACTGAACTTCTCTCTGAATCACTTTCCTCTGGAGCCTGTAGCGTTCTGTGGATGAGTGAATTTGGTTGATAGACCTCAAAACATTTTCCTCAAATGTGAAACTCATCCAGGGTGGGGAAACGTTTGCCTTTTAAAATAGGATGCTGTTTTTAGGTTCACATGTCTCTTTTAAAAATAGCTAAGTTTTGAGCTTTTTAGCTGTACTTATGTACCTTTTATTTCCTTAGAAGAACCAGTTGTTTCTCCTGCTTAAGGAAATCTCACCATCTCCTGTGTTACTGTGTGTCATATTTCTCTTTTCTTTTTATTGTGGTAAAACATACATAACATAAAATTGACTATTTTAACCATTTTTAGGGGTACAGTGTGGTGGCATTAAGTACATTCACGATGTTGTGCAACCATCACCACTGTCCATTTCCAGAACTTTTTCATCACCCCAGACTGGAACCCTGTACCCATTAAACAGTAAGGCCCCGTTCCTGCTTCCTCAGCCCCCCATTCTACTTTCTGACTCTGAATTTTTCTGTTCTAGGCACTTCATATAAGTGGAATCATAGAGTATTTGTCCTTTTGTGACTGGCTTATTTCACTTAGTGTGTTTTCAAGGTGCATCCATATTGTAGCATGTGTCAGAATTTTATTCCTTTTTGAGGCTGAACAATAAATATCGCATTGTATGTACAGACCCCATTTCGTCTGTCCGTTTATTCACTGGCGGACACTTGGGTTGCTTCCCCCTTTTGGCTATAGTGGACAATGCTACTATGAACATTCATGTACAATGTGTGTTATATTTGATGCTTAGCAAATTCTGCCTGCCTGGGTTTGCTTTTCCCCCTGCACATGCGTCTTATCTCACCAATTCACTAAGAAGTTCCACAAGTTAGGGGCAGGTCTTATACTTCCTGGTATTTTTCTGCCTTTTTTTCTCTTTCCCTCTGTATCTTGCATATCATAAGGATACAAATACTCGATACTGATAATAATAGATAATGAAAGCCAAAATTAAATAAGACTGTTTAGAGATGCATAGTATTTAAAACATTATTTTATGTCCATATTTACCTGGGGAGAGTATTTGACTTGTTTTCCCAAGCTCTGTTGAGCAGAGGCCAGAATCCAGCTGTGTGTTCAGTTCACTGCCAAGCTAATACACTGTCACTGTCCACTCCTTTTCAAGTGTTTAATAATAGAGTAACAGCCAAGACATATGCATGGGGTCACAAGTCAGAAAAATTTAGATAGGTCTACCTGATTAGAATGCGAATCTGTAGAAACCTTTTTGTTGCTGTTTTTCTCTTTGGGAGTAAGGACAAGTACCACATTAACTCAAGAGATGAAAGCTGGGTCCCCTGTCCTAGAAAGTTGCAGGAGAGAATATGTCAAATTTCTTTTGCAAAACAGGTCTTTTGCGCATCTCAGAGCTGTTAAAGAAAGCAAAGATGGCTTGATATGAGTGGGCCGCAAACGATCCCCACGTGGAAACCTTGTATTTTGCATTGGAAAAAGAAGCAGTTTACTTAAAATGGAAATTTGAGATAAGTGTGAATTCGTATCAGATTTATGATTGAAACTTGCACTGATATAGTTTAAGAATATTTTTCAGAGTATTTATTTACACTTGGCACATATTTATTGCTTCATGAAGAACCAAAGTTTTGTTTTTCAATCATAGTTGAGATATATCCCATATTAGAAAAATGTTCATAAATGGGCCGTTGTTTCAGGCTTTTAAAATCAACAACAACAAATGGGAGGAGATGGATTTTTAGAAGCTGCTTTGATGAAATTTCAGCGGCTGGCTATCTACACATAATCAGGTGTGCCCACAGAGAAGGAGACAATGAGGCGATTCAGGCAGGGCCGCTGAAAACACAGGCCAACAGGTTGTTTACAACTGGACCACTGGGTCATGAATAATTTTCATCTTTAGATCAGTTACATTGGCTTTGAGTAGACACAGATAGTACTTGTTTTAGAAAGGATAAAAATCCGATTGCATATAGCTTGTTAATAAAGAATATGTTCCTTTATTATAAAGGTCTTTTAGAGCTTACTTCTGCAAGCAAAACAGTCTTATCTACTGGTTTCTGCCTGCTTTAGCACCGTAATACCCCTTTGGAGATAATGTCTTAGGTCAAAATGTTAAATTTGCAACTGGTTTACTTCATGGCAAATCTCTGCTTTATTTGGGAAGCTTTTTTTTTCTCTCAATGTAATTCAAGAAGGTATCCTTAAGTCCTTTCCCTGAACTTTACTAATAAAACTGTTCATGAAAACACACCCACCTCTTGCACCCCGCTGTCCTGGAGTTCCGGACGCATTGTTTCATGGATGGGTCACGCTCCCTGTGCACTTTTTCAAAGGCCCTCTCCAGCCATTTCCTTCTTTCTCTCCTGCAGCCTGTCCAGAACTCAGAGCTGGTTTTGCTTGGCCTCTCGTGCAAGTTACAGGCAACCCACAGTCAGTCCCTCAAGTGGCTTTTTAAGACAGATTTCAACCACTAGAGGCTTCTTTCTTGCACTCTGGCAATTATATTGACTAGTTCTTGTACATGGTAACCTGATGACACATACTGAGTACTAGTTCACAAGACATATTAAACACAAAATCAGCCTGTGAGAAAGTGGATTTAGAATATTAGAATCCCCTGTGGGCCTATGTGTAATGCATCAGCCGATGATGTCCTTAGATTACAGCCGCTGCCTCGTTTGGAGAAGAGGAGCCGAAAGACAAGCCTGAGCTCATTTCCCTATCCTTCCCTGGGCCTGTTTATCCGCAGCCCCACAGAGGGTTCCTATTTAGAAATTGTCACTGCCACACAGTCACATCTTGTATGGTTAGAGGTATCACGTCGCTGTTCTGTGTTGAAGGCAAGTTTCCTTGCACACATCCTTCTGAGAAATCACTCTGATTTCCAGATCTTTTTCTTTTCTTTTCTTTTTTTAGAGGAAGATTAGCTCTGAGCTAACATCTGCTGCCAATCCTCCTCTTTTTGCTGAGGAAGACTGGCCCTGAGCTAGCATCTGTGCCCATCTTCCTCTACTTTATATGTGGGATGCCTGCCCCAGCATGGCTTGCCAAGCGGTGCTGTGTCAGCACCGAACAGGTGAACCCTGGGCTGCCGAAGCAGAATGTGCATGCGCACTCAACCGCTGGGCAACCAGGCTGACCCCTAGATCTTTATTTACAGGGTCTTTTTCTTTGCCATTTGCCAGTGACATAATTTGGATTTTTTTTTTCTTAAGGCTTGCACTATGTTATAACCCACTGAGATGCATTTCTCCTTCCAAGAAGCCTGTGTGGGGCTCTCCTGAGCACATCTGTTCCCTTTTATGCACACCAGGAAAGGATTAACCCAGCTGTTCTCTGCTTTCCAGATTTGACTGAGGAGCGACTTGGGGACGGCAGCTCCGCAGACAACACAGAGACCTTCAGCGACAAAGACACCGACCAGAGGAGCTCCCCAGATGTGGTGAAAAGTAAGGGCTGCTTCACCCCGGAGAGCCCCGAGGTCGTGTCTGTGGATGAAGGCGGGTATGCGGTGCAGAAGAACGGAGGCACCTCCGAGAGCCGCCCCGACAGTCCCAAGTACCACGGGGAACAGAATCACCTCCTGATCGAGGGCCCCTCGGGGACCGTTTCTCTGCCCTTCAGCTTGAAAGCCAACAGACCGCCCCTGGAAGTGTTAAAAAAAATCTTCCCCAACCAGAAGCCCACGGTGCTGGAGCTCATCCTGAAGGGCTGTGGGGGCGACCTGGTGAGCGCCGTGGAGGTCCTCCTCTCCAGCCGCTCCTCGGCCTCGGCCGCCGACCGAACTTCGGCAGAGCCCGAGAGCCTCGTGTTGCCCTCCAACGGGCACATCTTTGAACACACCTTGAGCTCCTACCCCATCTCCTCTTCCAAATGGTCCGTGGGATCGGCCTTCAGGGTCCCAGACACGTTGAGGTTTTCCGCAGACTCTAGTAACGTTGTCCCCAACCCCTTGGCCGTGCCCCTGCAGCATCCTTTCCCCCAG
The DNA here is from genome assembly GCF_021613505.1 of Equus quagga. NCBI lineage: Eukaryota > Metazoa > Chordata > Mammalia > Perissodactyla > Equidae > Equus > Equus quagga. The sequence continues at coordinate 103,870,283 of NC_060272.1, forward strand.
CCGCCCCGGTACCCTCTGATGCTGAGGAATACCTTGGCGAGAAACCAGTCGAGCCCCTTCCTGCCCAATGATGTCACCCTGTGGAACACCATGACGCTGCAGCAGCAGTACCAGCTGAGGTCCCAGTACGTCAGCCCTTTCCCCGGGAGCTCACCCAGCGTCTTCAGAAGCTCGCCTGTCCTTCCCACGCGCGCCCCCGAAGACCCTCGGATCTCCATCCCTGACGATGGGTGTCCGATTGTGTCAAAGCAGTCTCTTTACACCGAGGATGACTATGACGAGAGGTCCGACTCCTCAGACTCTAGAATACTCAACACATCATCTTAAAGTGGTACCGGGTGGCTGGTGACCAGGTGACATTTTCTGTGCATTTGAACTCTGACCCCCTGCCCTCCCCAGGAGAAACCTCGTCCTGTGTATACCCTTTCCTTCTGTTTGACAAAGTGACTGTGCTTGATTCTATACCTTAGCAATAAAAACATAACTTATTTAATTTCTTGCACTTCACTGGAAAATGCCAAATAGCTCTGCTCTGTGGCTTTAGTGCTGAATGTTTATTGTAAAAGAGAGTCTAATGCTAAGAATAGTCTTGGGAAAGCTGGGTCCACGGAAGATTTATTTGGGGATGGAAAGCTGAAGGTCAGCCTTGCTCCTAAACTCAACCTGGAATGTTCAATAAAATTGTATACTTGAATGCAGTTTTGTAAAAAAGGATTCCTCAGGATATTTGAAACCTAAAGGAAGTGGTTTGGTTGCAAATGGACCAGAAACAGGGACATTATATTCTTAGGCTAAAAACCTTGCATTTAAAAGAGAGACTGCACTTAAGAATAGAGTGAACTGCTCACATGCTTATTTAAGCTTGGACAGTTTTCAGAGACAAACTCCATTAAGAATTATTCTTTTCACATGACCGAATCGAAACATGTGTAATGTCAATGTAAAACCAATCACAGCTGTGAACTGCATGAAGTGTATTGTGAAATGAACACAAGATTAAGCTTTGTCAGGTTAATGTAGCATGCTAAGGACTCTAGAAAAAATAAACTAAGGAGATGATCTTGGTTTATGTCATTTCTACTTGTGGATAGAGGATCTCTAAAAATAGAAAGTTGACATAAAAGCTACTTAGTAGTGCACGGGCCCAGGAATCGAGGTCTGAGTTAAATGAGACATTCATTGGGAAATGTGAGTGGGAAAGTTCTGGGGCTGCATTCAGAAGGAGAATTTATTGTTCAAGAATAGAGTTAACTCAATCCCTCCATCCGTTCCTTCATTTCTTCATCAGATACTTACTGAATGCCTCCTGTGTATAAGAGAATGCCATTTGTGTATTACTGTCCAAGTTACTGGCCTGTGAGCCCAAGATAAGCAGTGAGTGGACTGGAGAATCCCATCAAAGACAAAGTAAACAGGAAACACTTACAGCGAGGGGAGGAAGTAACGTGGTACCTGACACAGAGAAAGCACTCAGTCAATGAGAGCTGTCACTCCTGTTATTAAGTTGAGTAGCTGTGGTTCAGGATGTGGAAGTGAATTCCCGCATTCTCACTTGGAGAAGATGCCTTTGCAGTTTGAGGGATGACCACACCAAAACCTTGAAAACCAGGGCTTTTCCCCTTCATTTTAGAAGCGTTTTTGGAGGTGCTGTATATGGCAAACTGGTGGCTCAGATATTTTTAAAAGTGCGTTTTCAAACTATAATCAATGGCGCCCACACCAACCACTTCTTACTGTTTCCGTTCTTCAAAGTGTTTGAAAGGAAAGATGACTGCTGAGTCAGACTGCTTAGGTCGGAATGTGGGAGGGACAGTAAATAAGCAAATAAATAAAAGCCTCTGCATGACAAGGATGCAGGGCAAGGACGAGTCTTGAAAGGCCCTTCTGTCTGGGAGGGAGAAGGGCTGATCATCTTGGCCTGAGATGCTCCTTCAGCTGGGGACAGGCGCTGACATCAGTTGCCGCCCCCACCCTTCAGTGGGTCCCAGGAGAAAAAGAGATCTTTAAAACAAAAGAACCATCTCATTTTTATTTCTATAGGTACTTTTGGAATGAGAAATCTTTGAGGGAAAAGAATTCCTTATTTTAGTTGGACTACTGTGTATTTAATTGACATAGTTACATATCAGAGTGTTTAAAGGTAAACAGTTTGTTAGGATTATATTTCAACATTAGATTTTACGTAAAAGAAGAAAGGGAGGGAGGGGAGAAGAGACTAAGTTGACCTCTGATTCTAAAGACACATGTCCAGGACTTTTTTGTGGTAGTGATGGGCTAATGTCTGGCCCTACCTATGACAAATGTATTTTCAAAGATATTATATCTCAAAAGTTTACCTATGTTATTTAACAAACAACACAGATAACAAGTCCTATGTGAGCCGATGGTGCTACAAAGTCTGTCTTTTTGTGTGTGTGTGTGGGGAAGATTGGCCCTAAGCTAACATCTGTTGCCAATCTTCCTCTTTTTGCTGGAGGAAGGTTGTCACTGAGCTAACATCTGTGCCAATCTTCCTCTGTTATGTGGGATGCCAAGCATGGCTTGACTGAGTGGTACTAGGTCCGCACCCAGGATCCAAACCTGCGAGCCCCGGGGCCTCCAAAGTGCAGTGCACGAACTTAACCGCTACACCACCGGGTTGGCCTCCAAACTCTTGTCTTCGGCTGTTACTTCTTCGGGTTGAATGACCCGAAGGAGCAAAACTCAGCTTAAGATACAGTGTCCTTACAGCTTGATTTCGCCCACAGATCATCAGAGTCGTTGAGTTCTTTTTACAGTGGCCAGAAAAATGGAATTATCTGTAAGACAGCTTATTCATGGGCTAGTGCAGGTATGTTTGATTCGCAATATCATCTTCTGCAGCAAAAAACGTCATCTTAGGTGGGATGCTGGTGGTCGGGTTAGAAGGGAGAAATTGGTTGTTGAGATCCTGTGTCCCGCTTCCAGCTGTCAATTTTGCTTCCTCTGCAGTCCTGTCCACTGAGCCCCCTCAGTTAAAGTGACAAAACCTCTAAGATTCTGGCTCACCTCTTGAAGACCATCCTACTATGGCTTGTAGAGTTCAAGGGAAATGAACACTCATCTGCCCATGGCTGCTTGGTTACTCTTTCACATAAAACTCAACATCTGGATGAAAAGAGAAAAACAAAATGGCTCCTTCTAGTTAAATCTCAGCTGTCACACAGACAACATATCTGGATGCTCAGCTGTATAACTGCAGTTGAGTCAAGCCAGCCTGGTAGAGAGTTAATTCCCATTACACCACAGTGCGTGTCGCCCCTTGTAGTGAGGCCCTGCCCACTGCTAGTCTTGGAGGAAATGCTTCATTCATCTAAGATGTGAGTGAGGGTGGGTTAGTCATGTTTTCTACAGCAGTTTGTCTCTAAGTGTGGTCCAGGCCCCCCAGTGCTTAATTTTGGTCAAGTTCAGAATCCCTCGTAGCCTGAGCACCTACATTTTTACCATCCTCTCCAGGTCATTCTTAAACTCACTAAGATTTGAGAAGTACCTCACTCTGCATCACATCCTCAGGTTTTCTTCTTAGATGTATGCCAAGTAAAAGAGCTGAGGGATAAAAACTCTAAGGCTGGAGATTTCTAAATTCTCCCTCCACTGGCATCTACTTTTCTGTGGCAAGAGTAAAATTCAACATGCAAGCAGTCTTAGTGCACGCCCTAGCTTTAGTTCAAATAACTTCGGCATCAATGTTAGTGACTAGATTGAGGACACATTTGGGATCAGAAATGCCTGTTTCTGGAAACTTCTGGTTGAGAAAGGACCAGATATTAGCATACATGTGCCACCCTTTCCTGTAAGGGGAGTGCACCTAAAGGTCCTCAGGTTTTTTAGTGCTGCTGATCCTTCAGTTCTTGCAGGATCCCCAGGTTACTAGAGACACCTGGAAATAGGTTTTTCCCAGGAACTTGGAGTTTTAAGAAATATCAACAATCTTTTTTCCCCCTCAGCTTTATTGAGATATAATTGACATATAACTGTGCAAATTTAAGGTGTACAGTGTGATCATTTGTATACATATATATTGTGAAATTATGACCACCCTAAGGTCAGTTACACCCATCACCTCACATAATTACCTTTTGTGTGTGTGTGTGTGGTGAGAACATTTAAGATCCGCTCCCTTAGCAGCTTTCAAGTGTACAACACAGTATTGTTAACTAGAGTCACCATGTGTATATTAGATCCAAGAACTTACACATCTTATAACTGAAAGTTTGTTCCCTTTGACAAATATCTCCCCACCCCCTCCCCCAACCCCTGGAAACCACCATTCTAGTTACTGTTTTTATGAGTTTGGCTGTTTTAGAGTCCACGTGTAAGTGACATCATATAGTATTTGTCTTTTTGTGACTGGCTTATTTCACTAGTATATAACGTTTTCTTTATCTATTCATCCATCAATGGACACTTAGTTGTTTCCATGTCTTGGCTACTGTGAATTACGCTGCAATGAACATGGGGATTCAGATAGCTCTTTGAGATAGTAATTTTTTTTTTTTTTTGGATAAATACCCAAGAGCGGGATTGCTTGATCACATGATAGTTCTATTTTTAATTTCTTGAGGAGCCTCCACACTGTTTTCCAAAGTGGCTGCACCAGTTTACATTCTCACCAACAGTGCACCAGGGGTCCCTTCTCTGCACATCCTTGCCAGCACTTGTTATCTCTTGTCATTTTTTTTTTTTTTTGAGGAAGATTAGCCCTGAGCTAACTGCTGCCAATCTTCCTCTTTTTGCTGAGGAAGACTGGCCCTGAGGTAACATCCATGCCCATCTTCCTCTACTTTATATGTGGGACGCCTACCACAGCATGGCGTGCCAAGCGATGCCATGTCTGCACCCGGGATCCGAACCGGCGAACTCCAGGCCACTGAAGCAGAACGTGCGCACTTAACCGCTGTGCCACCAGGCCGGCCCCCTCGCTTGTCTTTTTGATAATAGCCATTCCGACAGGTGTGAGGTGATATCTCATTGTGAAATATTGACTCTCTTGATGATGGGAAAAACAAAAGTAGTTTCACACAAGGTTGAGAAGCAAGGCGTTTGTTGGCCGGGTACACAGCTGTGGTTGAAACTAACAGTAGAGCGACCTGGAGAGGCAACAGGTGCCAGGGAAAAGGGACTGTGATTCTGGACCTGTGGTCCAGGCTCTTATGGTTAATTGGCAGGCTTGGAAGAGCCTGGAACATTTACAATTTATAAAAAGAACTCGGAGCAGAGGAAGGGGTATACAGTGTGGCAATCACATATTATGGTGCGTGCTCTTCAGGGACTCATCTGCCAAGGTCCCCAGGTTGCCCTGTGGCTTAGACGGGCGGGAGGTGCTGGGAGCGGGGGGTGTCTTGGGAACATTTGTTGGGTGCCCAGAAAACAGGCGCTGACTGCATTTGAACTGACATATTTGAAAAATGAACTTGATTTCACTGCATATTGTTTCAGTGATTCATTCTTTATATGTGCATTTACTCAGCAGAAGTGAGTCGAAAAGAAGATGGATGCTGAATTTATATGTTAATTTTAATATTGAAGCTATCCTGTATTTGAAGAGTAAGATCAATGCTTCAATTTCATTTCTTAGGTGGTACTGAACGTTGTCATTATGGGGAAAAAAAAATCATTTCCCAATGCATCCTCCCCAAACTCCAATCTTAGAGGACAGAGCAGCCTCGGAAGAGGCAATCTTGCCTTTGCTGATGGTCTGTTCAGCAGAGTGCTTCAGTGTCCTCACAGTATCATTTCCTGTTTCAGTGTGAAGGGTAAATAGCAAGGGTAGGGTTTTTCCTTAAATCACAACGGAGCTTATTTACTAATTGGATGCCGAGAGTTTCCGGGGTTGTTAGACCGTGTCAAGAGTTTCCTGTATCCCACGGGCAAGGCTACTGGACTTACCCAAAAGTAAACTTAGCAACTGTTCCGAAAAATGATTCCTGCAGAAGCCTTGAGTCCCTGCTTCGTGGCTTTAGACCACGCCCTCACACTTACACTGTGATTTAAATGAAAGATTCCAAAGGTCTGTGGAAGGTTCTTTGGGGGAAAGAAGGAATCTCTGTCTCCCAGCCAAACATAGTAGAACCGGATGAGTGATGGCTTCTGTGGAGGGAGGGCAGGTGAGTTTGACGTGTGATGGTTCCTGTTTGGACCCAAGGCTGCTACGGCCGATACAAGTGGGCTGTGTTTCCACCAGCAGACCACTGGCTCCCCATGCAGGCCCTGGCCCTCCTCATTGGCTTCTACCTTCGGGGGGCCCTGGTGACATTGGCGCTGTGGGTGGTGGTGCATTTTGTGAATTGCACCAACGGGCTCAGCTAAGAGCACAAGTGGGGGCTCAGATCCAGAATGAGTGGTCTTTTCTAATTTGCCAGACAAGGAAGGGTGCATTTTGGGAGATGCCTTTTTCCACTTTGCACAAAGGTATAGTAAAGTATAGCAGGGACCCTGGAAAAAGATAGGGAGAAGAAAAAAGAGTGAATGAGTTGCAAGAGAACAGCTTGAACATTGAAGGAATTAGTGATCAAAGCTATTGATCAGTCTTTACCACCCCGTCTCCCTTGGCTGCCCCTTTGAGAAACTAGAAAGTAGTTTCAGTTCAGAGTTTCAAAAAATCTCACTCACGGGCGTTGAGATAGAAACTCGTGGAGGTGTGGGAGGACTCGCCTTTATTGAGCACTACTACTTGCATTTGCTATCTCAGGCCTCCATTCCTACGTCAGTGTGTCTCTCAGGATAGTCTCTGCTCTAGAAACAGCTCAGGCCACCAGCAACCAGGCAGACAGATAGCATCTGGGGTTGCCTGAGTAGACAGAGTGTATGGAAAACAAAGCTGATGGATGAGTGAAAATGCCTGCAGCCAACACAGATGCCTGCAGTTTCCTATCTCCAAGAGCTCTGGACCAGCCCATCTGCATATCTCCAATACAGTAATATCTGGGACTTTCTGCAGACCCCGAATCTTCAAGAAACATTATGTCTAATGTGGTTGAGTATTAAAGATATTTTATCACATGCAGAGTTTTGAAAATTGCAATTGAGCATGATGCATACATAACTCCCGATTAAATGGAATATTGATTTGCCAAAGTACCCTGTGTGTATCTGTCAGAAACATATTCTATATGTCCATGTATTCCCATAGACAAAATCTTGTTTATCCAACACAGATGTATTCAAACTAGCAGTTCAAAGCACTTGTTAGATGTTATTATTTAAAAATATCTGTCTAAGTCCAATGCAAATGCAAATTAATTCATTAAAACCAATGCTACCCAGAATCCAGCATTTTCCAAAAATGGTTTGGAGTTATGTGTGACTCAGGAGCAGTCATTTATAAAGCACTTAGTCTGTGCTGGCCGATGTTCTCAGTGATGAACATCTATGAACTTATTTCATCTCCCAACAACCACATGAGGTCGGGAGTATTACTATTTCCCTTTGTTGGATGAGGAAACAAAGAAGTAACCTGCCCAAGGCAAGTGGGGGTTTCAGGCTCAGGGGTTTGGATCCCTTCTGCGGGCTTAGAGCTCACAGGGTTTTTTGGAGCTCCTGTGCCTTTTTAGCTCAGTCCCCTGGTTTTCTCTTGGATCCCAAGACGGCTCCATCAGAGGTGGGAAACGCCGCTGTGGCTGCAGAATGCTGGGCATTCAAGCAACCAGAACCCTCGCTGTGTTCCTTTTCCATCGGCGAGCCAGTCAAGTACAGCTGGACGGATTGATGATGACGATGAGCCGCCTACATCAATGGATGTTCTTCCTGGCTCTGCTGCCCCCTGGAGGTCCGCGGGGGTAAAATGGATGACATCAGCATTTTCCCTCTGCTCCTTGGTCATAATTAATCCCTTGGCCAAACAAGAAAGGTGTGAGGCTATTTCAAAGGCATCTTTGCTGTGTTCTATTTCACTCAAGTTCTAGGATCTCTCTTCCGGGACAGCTGTGATTACGGACCAAAGCAGTCACACACCCCGAGACACTGGACCTGCAGGAGATTCCTGAGAAGCCCCCACCTATTGACGAGTGAACTCATCCCGGAGCGATTTTCTCTCCCGCTGGTAGCTGGCCTGTTTACCACAGAGATTCCGGAAGCACGGATCTCCAGTAAACTGACAGGAAAATGGCACCTGGATTAAATTCAAATATGTATTCTCTAAAGCCACCAGGAAATTTTAAGTCACCTTATTAAAGCTGCTAGACAAATAATATAAAATCAGGAAGGTCATTTAATAAGTTTCTCAAAGTGTTGTCTATGAATTCCTGCATCGGGCATGTCCTGAGACGTCTGTTAACAGTCTACATCCCTGATTTCTCCCAAACCTTGACAGTCGGAACCTCTGGGAGCAGACAGACCCCTCCCCCAATCCACAGTGGCAATGAGAACTGCTGAAACCCTCTCCTGTCTGCAGAACAGACTTCCAGAGCACACTCCAGCCCTGCAGAGAGGGAGGAAAAGACACATCTACTCATAATCTTTGAGGCTAGATTGCTCATCTTTAAATTACCCACCCAGGTGAAGAAAACACTCTCTTGGGGTAAATGCACAAATGAATTTGTCCAATCACTGGGGGCCAGGGGAGGATATTAACATCAGAGTTTGCAAGTAACTAGTAACATTAAGTGAATCACCCCCCACAGGGCTTGGAGTGAGGGGACAATTATTTACCCTTGACAGTTGCAGATTGATTTGCTCAATTACAAGAAAAATTACTCCGGGAGAATTTTCTTCTCTCTAAACTTGGAGTTAGATCCAGTCTCTAAGGGTTTTGAAATGTAGGTGGAGGACCAGGTTGCCTTACAGGGGGACTCCTTGTGAGGCGGGAGGAAGAAGAGGGGAAAGGAGGCAGTGAAGATAGAGATTGTCCCTGGGGCAGAGTGGAGCTTCCACCACGGTTAGCTGTGCAGTTCAGACCCTGCTCGGTTGTGAGAGGTCTACGGTCTGTGCCAGAGTTTGAGGTGGTAGCGGTAGCGTCTGGGACCTCTGCTCAGCTTCCTGGCCGACGAGAATATCCACCACAGCTCCAGGAGCAGGCAATGAAGGGGCTCAGAACATGCCACCCCAGAATATGCCACTTTGGCATAAGGATTATTTTGAGCTGAAGGCAACTGAGAATCAGCAGATGCAGGAAGAGTTCTCTGCCACGCTACATCCGCATCAAAGCAGGGCATTGGTTTCCCTTTGAAGAAGGTGCCTGCCCTGTTCTGGGGAGAGAAGAGCGACTCTTCTCATTGAAGATGGGGAGTCAACACTAAGATGAGTTTGCATACACAGACCTTACTAAAATAGCCCTTATTTTCCCTTAGTTCCCCGAATATATTTCCTAGTCACTTCCCCACAATTTATCACCTTTGAAGCTAAAACCTTCTTTCCTTTGTTAAAAAAAATGCAAAAGCCCCTACATCTAACCACTTCTTTGAGTTTCACTTCTTTTCTGTGAACCCACATGTATGTAAATATTAATAAAAATTGGGTGCCTTTTCTCCTGTTAATCTCTCTTTTGTCAGTTTAATTTGCAGGTCCCCAGTCACTTAACATAAGAGCATAGAGGGAAAGTTTTTCCTTCCTGACGATGGACAATGTCAGATGGTAAAGTCCACTGGAAGGAGGAGAGGATTGTGGTTTCTGAGCTGGCCTCCTTCTCTCAGGGAGTGGGAGGAGCAGACCTGGAGCAACCCCAGCAGAGCTCCACAGCGCCACGGGGCCCCACCAGGACCCAAGGGCATGAGGAGTGTTTGGAGGGCTGTGGGCCTGGCCCCCAGGGCATTGAAGGGCTGGGGAGAGTCACATGTACTCCCACTGTGGCCTGAAGACCTACCTGGAGGGAAACCAGCTTGCTTAGGGGGCCTGAGCAGATAGCCAATTCCAGTGGTCCAGGGCCCCACTTGCCCACGAGCATCTCTCTCTGTGGGTGGGATCAAGTTCACTCCTTCCTGTACTGACCCAGGCGGTCATTCACACTACAGAGCTTTGGTGACTTGCTCTAAGCCTAGTTGGCCCCAAACCCCTTTGTTTTCTAGATTTCCTGGCCAATCGAGGTAAAAGAAAGAAGAGCTCACTAATAAGCTGCCTCGGTCAGCAGCCAAATACAATACACCAGGTAAACTTGAATTTCAGATAAACAGTGAATAATTTTTTAGTATAAGTATGTCCCAGGCAATATTTGTACCAGCATCTGTGTATATGTATGCATACATGCATCAGTATTTGTAGAGTATAAGGTTGTCCTGGGCAATATTATATAAGTAATGTTTGTGCAGTCATGCGTCGCTTCACGATGGGGCTACATTCTCAGAAATGCAGGGAATATGTTCAGAGAAATGCATCATTGGACGATTTCATCGTTGTGCAATCATGGAGTGTTCTTATACAAACCCAGATGGTATAGCCTACCACACACCTAGGCCATATGGTACTAATCTAATGGGACCACCATCATAAATGAGGTCCATTATTGACTGAAACATCATTATATGTAACTATCCATGCTTATACTAAACAATTACTCATTGTTCATCGGAACACCTATTTAACCGGATGTCCTCTGTTTTTATTTGCTAAATCTGGCAACCCTACCAGGAACACAGTGCTTTTGTGGCCTGACTGTGGCCATGGCCGAGGTCGTATCCTTGCAGTCAAGGAAACAGGAGAGCCGAAGGCCTAACCAGCTGGGCTGGAGGGCTCGTCCAGCCCTCAGATGTATTTTGTTTGACCCATATGGAATTTTTATTTTCATTTAAAAATAGGGAGCGCTCACAAATATGCTGGGTATTTGGGCTTTTCTGGAAAAAGTGGGAGATCTGGCAATATTGCCTGGAAACAAATCAGTTGGTGCCTGCTGTGGTCTCGCGCATTTGCTCCTGGTTCCTGTGGCTGAATTGGGGATCGACTCATCGGAAACACACAGTTTCCTAAATCTCGCCCTAGGGCAGGGAGGAATTTTCTTTGGTCCTGAAAGCCCTGAGTGACTCTTGGCCCTGATCAGGTTGATGTAAAGCGTGGGGGCTCTTTGTCTCTCACCCCCCACTTCTGACCTGGTAACTTGCTCCTCCGAAGGGCCCAGATGTGACATGGGACAAGTCCCTAACCCCTCCCTCTGGGTCTCCATTTTCATCTCTAAACTGCGGGGGAGGCGAATGCATGTTTCCCAACATTTTCTTTGTCCCCAAAGTCCTGTTTTATCAACCTCATGCCGCTGTGGACCCAATGTTTTGAAAGATCTTGTTTACCTGAGAAAATGACATATACTACAAACAGCCTGTGAATTCTGGCCAGCCTGAGAGCTCACTGGTGTCACCACACCTCATTGATCAAATTCCCTCTAAAAGCAAAAACATTTTGTAAGCTCGTGTAACCTTGCTGAAAACACATTCAGGTCCCCCATGGCTGCCTTTGGAGCCACTAGCGGGTGGGGGTCTTATCCGTCAGGTTAGTCTAGGCTAAGCTGTGGTGACAAACAAACTCCAGAGTTTCAGTGGCTTAACACAGAAACGTTAAAGCCCATGCAAAATGTAGCTCTGTAAGGGGTGACCCAAGGAGCCAGTTTCCTTCTCTCCTGTGGCTCCGCCATTGCACCCTGTGGCTTTTGTGGCAGGGGACAGATTGCCAAAGGGCTTTCGATGCCCCCTCCTCTGCTCACATTTCACTGGCTGGATGCAGTCTCATGGCCTCCATTAAGAGCAAGGGCTGCACATTTTTCTGTATGCCCGGGAAGGAGCAGAGAAATGTATCTATGAGCACTAAAAGGGGCTACCCCAGGGCACGGGATGGCCTATGGGACCCCTTTCAGCTCCAAGATCCTGCATCCTGTCCTTTGGGGTGGTCATATGGTGCGGTTTGTAGATGCACCGGCTCGCCCTTTGCAAGGACTGATAGCGTCCAGCAGAACAGATGCCCCGGGTATTCTGATCTTTAAGCATTCCCAGGCCCCGTCTTTCCTTCCTGACACTGAGAGCTCCCCTTTATTTTAATTCTCACTAGATGTGTGCATTGACTCATTGATCTTCCCAGCAGCCTACCCGGGAGATACTGTTTTTTCCTGATAACTATTTTATTTTTTTACAGGTACATGTTTTATAGATTTACAAAAACAGGCGCTGTCTGTATTTGAACTGACATGTTTGAAAAATGACCTTGATGCCACTGCATACTGTTCCAGCGATTCATTCTTTCCGTGTGCATGTACCCAGCGGAGGTTGCTTCCTCAGGGTCACACAGCTGGGTGGCGGGGACTGGTCTTCCTCTCCTGAGGGCGGCATTACAGAGCCCCGCTCTTGATGGCTCTGCCATTGCTGACCTGAGGAGCACTGGGCTTTGGGGCTTTGACGGCTCCAGCAGGCTCCCAGAGTCCACTGCTCAGGATTTCAGAGACCCTCTCATCTGGAGACTCCAGCCTGAGTGTAAGACGACACCAGCGTTAGTTTGACCAGCTATAATGACTTGGCTTTAGTTTGACTTCAAATGGATTATAGTTTCCCCCTCCAGGGAGCTTGAACTATGTTTTGTTCTTTTTGCTGCATAGTAGCCCACATTCCAGCAAGCACATTTTCCAGCTCTCTGCCCCAGCCCAGCCCTGAATCCAGACAACAACTCTTTCCCTTTAAACTCCATTTGCAAGTCAACGGACTCTGTTTTTGGTTGTTAGGAAATTATTTTTATCTTTACTTTTGGAACAGTCCGTACATTTACAGAGTTCAAAAGTCAGGAGAAAAACCCCTCTCCTGCCAGCTACCTGAAGTCAACCAGTGTTACTAACGTGTCGGGCATCTTTCCAGAAATATTCTGTGGATACGCAAGCAGAGGTATTCTTTTTTGCCTTTTCTACACAAATGATTGTATACTGTATACACAGTTGCTTTATCTTGTTTTTCCCTCACTTTACACGTCTTGGAGATGGTCTGATATAATTATAGAAATGATTTCTTCATTTAAAAAAAGTTCCATAGTGTTCCATTGTGTGTGGCTGTTTCACAGTTTGTTTAGCAGTCTCCTGATAGGTATTTAAGTTTTCAGATCATCTACGATGACAAGCAATGTGGCAGTGAATAACCTTAGACAAATGTGGTTTGAGGTGGGAGCGAGTGCCAGTTGGATAACTTCGTACAAGAGGAATTCCTGCGTCAGAGGGCACAGAGACTGGAAGCTGATACCAGATGCTGCCAAACCGTCCCCCGTAGGATTGTCCCAGTTTACACTCCCACTAATAGAGGATGAGATTATCCATTTTCCTACATCTTCAGTGAACGTGTTTTCAATTGTTCTGATTTTCTACCACCTGCAAATCTCACTATGTTTTAATTTGCGTTCTCTTATTATGAGTGAGGGTAAGCATCTTCCATATGTTTTAGAGCCATCTTCATCACCGAGCATTTCTTTCTTGGAGTTCTGGAAGAACACTTGGCTTTGAACAGACCCCTGACCCAAGCTCAAAGCTGGCACAACCCGCTGCGGCCAGTCACCGAGATGCAGAGGTGACTGTCCTGGGTAGTAAGTTGCTCATAGTGCATTCCACTGGAAGTGCTTGGAGGCACCAAATCCAGTGCTAACTAGGCTGATGGCGCCATCTGTCCCTCTGAGATGGATAAGCAGTTTGATCCGGGGGACATTTGGGTCCTGGCTTAATACTGACGGAGCCCTAGTATCTGCTGTGGGTGTGTTCCTTCAAGGCAGAAAGTGATCTCATTGACCCACTGAGTTTCTTTTGTCCCCCCGAATATCATGGAAGTGGGCATGCCATTTTACTTTTTGGTTATTAGAAAACCCCTTTTTATTATGAAACAAAAAATACACATATAGAGAATAGCAGGGTGAGTCCCAATATACACATCACCAAGATGAAACCATTCTAAATATTATGCCACACTGGATTCATTGATCCCGTTTCCTCTTTCTTCCTTTTGATTCACATTTTAGGGCAAATATCTGCTTCAGTAAACCTCTCTGAAGAGGGGATGTATTCACACAGAACTGGAATGCTATGATCAGATCTGACAGGATGAGCAGTGAGTCCTTGGCGTCTTCGAATGCCGAGTCCCGGTAAAAAGTCCCCATTGTCTCAGGGCTCCGTCCCTCTCCCGTCAGTCGGTTTCATGCAGGGTTTACACAGTGCTTTGGTTCTGAGGATTCCTGAGCGTCCTCTGTCTCAGAGCAGACCCTCTCCCCTTGGTGAGGAAACTGAGTCCACTGCCATCCATTCGGCAGAATGCCATCCATTCTGAATTTGAATATTTGCTTCCTTGTGGAGTCATTTAATTTGTTCCTGTACCCCTTGTATTTCCTCTAGAGGAGAAGCTGGTTCTAGAAGCTTATTTGTTATGGGCTCAAACATTCGGGTGAGAGTTCACAGGACACACTGGGCACCTCCTACTGCATCGGCTTGGAAGGCACACAGTGGGTCTTTTGTCCCACTGTGCAAGATCAGGGAGGTCAAGTGATGCCAGCAGACCCCTCCACTGCAAATTTCCCCTTCAGTCCTTCCTCTTCAACTGTCCACATGATGGTCTCCTCCCCCGACTGTGTCGCCTGAGTCAGTTATTTCATTAGGGGTTGAAAAATGGAGATTTTCTAGTTCTGTCATTCCTTTCACATTTATTGGCTAGATTTTTTTCTTTTTAATATAAAGAAAACCAGAGGGGCCAGCCTGGTAGCTCAGTGGTTAAGTTTTCACGTTCCTCTTCGGTGGCGCGGGGCTCGCCAGTTCGGATCCCGAGTGCGGACATGGCACCTCTTGGCAAGCCATGCTGAGGCAGGCATCCCACATATGAAGTAGAGGAAGATGGGCACAGATGTTAGCTTAGGACCAGTCTTTCTCAGTAAAAAGAGGAGGATTGGCGGCAGGTGTTAGCTCAGGGCTAATCTTCCTCAAAGAAAAAAAATAAAGAAAGAAAACCAGGGCCATTTGATCATCCTGGAATAGTTTATACCATTCTTAAAATGGCCAATGATTTCCTCAGGTTTCTTTGCTTCTTAATTAGTCTCTCCTTTACCCGTTGAGAAAAATATAAAAAGAGGACCATATTGTGTTCAGACCTTGGAACTAGCCTAGGAGAGAGCTTTCTTAGCTTTACTCATTATCATTGAATGTTCAGCACCAACGGTGTGTGTAATTTCATAATTACTAATTGGTTCTTTTTAACTGCTCATCTTATCCTTTCTCCCTGCCTTTTGTCTTCTCCTCAGGGTCAGTATCCTTGAATAAGCAAAGTATTGAGATGTAAACAAGCATGTAGAGTGAAATAGCATGACTGAATAGTCTTTTAGATCCAAAACAAAACATCTCTTCTTTAGATAACATATTGTAGTGGCTATCAGTCATATACACTTTAGTGAGAATTAATGCAACCAGCTTGCTTTCCATTTCAGATCAGCTTATTGAGGAAAAAGAAATTTCTTTGAGAGTCAGTGGGGAGAAACTGGCCTGGGAAGGAAGCAGTGAACAGAGAGAGTTTAGTTCCTGTGTACAGGGCACTGCCTGGGTGGTTGTAAGAAGGCTGAGTTTTGGGTTAGTAAAGGCAGCTAAGGGCATTTCATGCTATAACGAAGTACTAGGAAGAAGAGAAAGAGATAAAGATGTTCCAGGAAACTTTTGCTACTCGAGAATGGGTTAGGTGCCCCTGTTATGGGCACCTAGAGTACTCATTCTTCCCTATCACAGTGTTTCATGTAAGATGTTTTTGCTGCAAGTCTCAGAATACCAGACTAAGAAAGTCCACTGTATGGACATGTGCATTTGTGAATGACTACTGATTGGGAGGTAGTAAGTGGTTAAGCTCACAGGATTTGGGGGCCGAGCAAACTGGGTTCAAGTCCTGGCTTCTTCATTTGGGCAAGCTGCTTTAATCTCTTCAGCTCTCAGTTTCCCCACCTGTAAAATGGGGATAATAATAAGGCCACAAGGGAATTATGAAGATTTAAGTGCAAAATGCACTTCAAGCTCCAAACCCATTTCCACTCACACAAGCCCTCAATACAAAGCAACTTTGAAAAAGAATTTAAAAACAAACAATGTTGGAGTTTTTTCATTTCACAAAAGGATTCTACTAGTGTTTGTAGGAAAAGATTCCATTTTCACTAATCCGGGGGCCAGACAACTTCTCCAGGATCCTTCTGCCATATAAACAAGTTCCCTCGTCAGCCCCCAACAGCTGGATGCCCTTTAGACGTGGCTGGATTGTTCCAAATGTCAGAGGTAACTTGTCGGATGTAAAGCAGCTTCTAGCAGCCCTGCCTTTTCACTCCTATCATTTTCATTTCACCTGTCTAAGGATGATTGTTCCCCTGAAGGAGGGCTGGAACAAGATCCACACCGACCCTTACCAACGCCTTATGTTCCTCGAGGCAACGGCGACACCTTGTGGTGATATTGTGCTAACACAGTTCGGCAGTGGTGCTAGATTTTGTATCCATTCTGATTTACCAAGACCGTTCCCAAGAATCCCTGTTTTTGTGACATCTTCTTGTCTTTACACTTAATAGAGCAAGTGCAGTCAGGTGCCCGGCCTCCTTCAGCTTCGGAGATGATGACACGTTACTCGCTATTTCTCTCTTTTTGGCACCGCCTCACTCCTGTGCCTCTCATCACGAGCATTGGTGCCACACGCACGATGCCATTCTATTTCTGTGGCCCTATTTATGCTTGGGAGAATTGAGGACAAATGCCAGGTACCCAGGTAAAAACAGTTTAAATCTATTCTTAGGATTTAAGGGGATGCATTTATCTTTTATGTGTCCTTCTCTGAACCATAAGAATTTGGGAATTTCCAGCACCACCACACACGTCTCAAGTACTTCCCAAAAAGCAGAGTCTACATACATGACTGTATCCTGCTTCAGGCAGGGCGTCTGCCACTCGGAGGGGATGGCACTGGCCACTGCATCCATCTGAGGGCATGAGAGACCAAGAATATCCAGGCAAGATTCTTAGCCAAGTTAGCTCTAGAACCTTGCTTCAAGGGTGGTCAAAGGACCAGGCATAGCAGCAGCATCACTGGGAGCTGGTTAGAAATGTACACCCTTGAGCCACACCCTGGACCTTCTGATTCAGAATCTGAATTTTAACTAGATCCTCAGTGATTGGTATGCACATTAAAATTTGAAAAGCACTGTGCTATAGCCGCGGTTCTCAACTTTCAGGGAACATCAGAGTAACACCGGGAGCTTTTAAATATTTTGATACCTAGGCATCATACCAAACTGATTTCATTGGACAGTCTGGGAGAATAGGGCCATTCCTGGAGCTGGACTTCACCAAGCGATGGTTCAAGGAAGCTGGACCACAGACCCTTCCTCCTCGAAGACCTCACAAGAGGAACAAAAACAAGAGGTCCAAACCCAGCAAACATGCTCCAGTAGTAAACAAACTGAGAAAGAGGTACAAATTCTTCCAAGGAACTTCGAAACGTGGTGGCCTAGAAGATTCTGGTGTGGGATAGTCAGGTGCCTACCTGCCTCAACCTGCCCACCAGAAGTTGTTTTAAGGAAAGAAGGCTTGTGACAAAATCCTGAGAATTCTCACTATTACCCACCAGTATAAAGAAAAACAAACAAGCCCTAAAGAGTAAATAGGCAGCCTAAAGGAAAAGTTAAAGGTGTGGTGAGTTCTTGAGACTTCAGCAAAGGCAAGAAAACCAACAGATCTGGTGTATTCCAGTGATCCATCAGAACCGGATGAATGTCCCCTGAGGGTGTCCTCTCATGGGAATAAGATTCATCTCCCTGTACAGGACATGTACAAAACCTTGTGTTGACCGGTGAGCCCAGAACCTTCAGCAAGGACCTACACAGCCCCTGTGAAGCTCTCTGTGCCTTTAGGCTGGGAAAAGTGGGTAAAACACACTATGCAATCTTCCAATAGCAGCTTGGACTGCTATGATGACCAGGTGTCAGGTTGTCAAGGAAAATTCAGATCAAATAGATCACAGGTGTTATAAACATCATTGCCTACAGGGACCAGGCAGGTGCTGTAACTAAGTGCTGCTGGTTAGGCATGAGACAATAGGGAGTGGTGTGTCCATGGTAAGTAGAGAGCAAAAGCTTCATCTCCAGCAGTGGTTCTTAACGTGTGGTCCTCTGATTAGCAGCATCAGCATCAGCATCACCTGGGTACTTATTAGAAACGCAAATTTCTTAAAGAAACTCTGGAGGGTGGAGCCTAGGAAAAATTGTTTTAACAAGGCCTCCAGATGTTCCTGACGCTCATTAGAGTTTGAGAAGTGCCAATGTAAAAAGTCTCTAGCCGATTGTTGCCATCTAAGAATGCAGGTGCAGTATTGTCATGTCTTCTCATTTTTTTCAAGAGCTCTAATTCTGGAATTTTACGTGGAACCTCCCAATTTTTAAAGGTTGGTAACAAAGTTGCACTTTGTATAAAATACTATATGGACCAAACGAAATACATGTTTGTTTCATGAGGTGCAAGTTTGATGTAGACTGGATGGACTTGCCCCTGTTAAGCATGAAAAAGATGAAAAGAAATGACATGGCAAATGTATAAAATACTACAGAAAAGAAAAGGAACGAGAGAGGCAGAGCATGCAGATAGATGAACAACCCATTCTAGAAGAAAAAATACCCAAAAGCAGAGAGAATTCAAAAACGGGATGACAAAATGACATGAAAATGGATCCATTACAAATTAAAGAGCCTTGAGACATATCCTTGGTTTTAAACTGTCAACGGATCAACAACACTGGAATTCGGTGGACACGTTTTTTACAAGCCAACCAATCCGTGCCAGCGCCTCACTTCTGAAAGTCAGCCAATCAGGGAGGGACTCACTCCAATAAACCCGCCTCTGAGTGCCAACCAATCAACAATAGTCTCGTTCGATGACGTTATCCACTTACACCGCCCCCCCCCCCCCCAAGCTCCACCTCTCTCCAAACCCTCTGTGAGATGATAGGCTGATCTGCTGGGAGAGATTCTAATAAAGCAGTAACTCCAGGTTTGTCTTTTTATTTTAGATGTTGAATGGTGGTCTCATCCTTTGACAAATTCAGGAACGAAAAAGTTGAAGTGAAATGAAGAGATGGGTGGTGAGAAGTGAAAAATACAAACCAGAACTAAGAAGAAAACAGCCATGAGGTTGTGGTTATCGAATAGGATGCAAAAGTTAAAGACGATATAGTAAAATAAAAATAGCAACAGCAACAAAAACAGAAGGTTGGGGGAGGAAGGTGGAAGGAGGTTTAAGACGTTTAATTTCCTGGATTTTTTTACCTGGCATCATTTAACAATCTCTAAAATTCAAGCAAGGTGTGAAAAAATGATTCTAAGGTATTAATACTTGTCCCCACGTCCTAAATTACTTTTGTTATAATTTAAATATGTATCAATATGACTAGATATTATCTTCCTATCCTCATAGTAAATACAAACAAAACCAGTAAAATTCCGATTAGCAACAACAACCTAAAAATAGATTTTGAGTATAAATACACACAAAAAAGAGCACAAATCGCTGAATAGCAAAATGAGTTTTCACAAGATGAACACACCCACGCAGTCAGCACCTGGGCCGAGACTTAAAGCCTTGCTGGGACCTCAGAGGCACCTCCTGTTTCTCCTTCCGGTCATCAGCTCCTCCAACAAAGGCAACCCCAAGTCTGGTTTCTGATGCTAGATTCCATTTGCCTTTTTGAACTTTATAAAAATGGAATCATACAGTTTGCCCTCTTTTGTGATTGGCTCCTTTCACTCAACCTTACCTCCGTGGCAGTCATCTATATCCTTGCATGCGGTTGTAGTTTATTTTCATTTTTGTATAGTATTCTGTTGAATGCATATACCGTGCTTTATCTGTTCTACCAGGAATGGACGTTTGCGCTATTTCTGGGTTTTGGCTACTACGAATGGAGCTTCTGTGAAGTTCTTGCGTATGTGTTTTGGAGAGCATATGTACATATGTCTGTTATGTATATTCGTTGAAGTGGAGTTGCTCAGGCAGAGTATACGTATGTTCAGTTTGAGAAGATGCTGCCAAACAGTTATCCAAAGGGGTTGTAGCAGCTTATGCTGCCACCGGTGGTGCATGAAAGTTGCAGATGTTCCATATCTTTGCCAACAGTTGGTACTGTCAGTCTTTTTAATTTTAGCCATCCTGGTGGGTGTTCAGTGATGATCTCACTGCAATTTTATGTGCATTTCCCTGGCAACCAATGATGTTGAGCACATTTTCATATGTTTTTATTTTTAAAATTTTTATTTATTTTTATTGAGATATAATTGACATATAACATTATATTAGTTTCAGGTGTACAACATAATGATTTGATATACATTTATATTGTGAAATGATCACCTCAGTATGTCTAGTTGACATCTGTCACCACACATAGTTACACATTTCTTTTTCTTGTGATGAAAAGTTTTAAGATCTGCTTCTTAGCTTAGCTCTCATATATCTACCAACCATTTGGGTATTCTCTTTTATGTAGTGTCTATTCACATTTTTCCCATTAAAAATTAGTTTATATGTCTTTTTCTTATTAATTTGTAGCAGTTTTGTATATTGTGAGTTCAAGTCTATTATTGGACGTACTGATAACAGAAGTTCTTAGTTTTAATGAAATCCAGGGTCATCGAGGTATTCTCCTATGTTTTCATCTAGGAGCTTTATTGCTTTACATTTCATGTTTAGATTTGCAATCCATCTGGAACTGATTTTTGTGTATGGGCTGAGGTAGGGGTCAAGATTAATTCTTTTTCCCCATATAGATTTGAAGTTGACCCAGCACCACCAATGAAAAGACTGTCTTTCCTCCACTGCATTGCAATTCCATCATAAATCAAGCGACTATAGGCAGGTTTGTTTCAGGACTATTTTTGGGTTCATTGGTCAATCTGTCTATCCCTCTGCCAATATTACATCACCTTAATTACTATAGCTGTATAGTCAGTCATGATATCCTGCCATATAAGTTCCTTGGTTTTGTTCTTTAAGATTTTATTGACTTTTCCTGGTCATTTGCATTTCCATATAAATTTTAGGTTTAGATTGTCAACTTATTCAGGGGAAAAAAATGCCGGTTGGGGTCTTGATTGGGAATAAATTGAATCTATAGATCAAGTTGAGTCTTCCAACCCAGGCTGTGTCCCTCCATTTGCTTAATTCTTCTCTAGTTACACTCAATAATATTTTGTAGTTTTCTACATAGAGGTCTTGCATATCTTTTGATGGATTTATTTCCAGACATTTGATTTTTTGATGCTATTGTGAATGGTACAGTTATAAATATTTCATTTAGAAATGTTTTCTTACGGATATATGGAAATACGGTTGTTTTTTGTACCTTGGCCTTTTATCCAAGTATGTTGCTAAATTCACTTATTCAGTCTAATAGTTGATGTGTTGATTCTTCTGCTTTTTTCACTTCCACGGTCATGTCTTCTGATTCTGGGAGGCAGATGGACTAGGAGTGGATTACTTTATTCAATCTGGATTGGGGCTAATTAGAAGCTCGCTTTCTGTATGTGTGAGAACTGGCTTATTTCCATTGTCCTTAGTCTTGAAGTAGAGGCTGTCAGGGATCTTAACAGGAAACCTGGGGTGTTTCACAGGCCTTTCCTCCTAAACTCCAATCTTGTCTCCCCAGCTCTAAAAACTCTGCTTAGCTTCTCAGCCTCTTGGTCACCAATTACGTATTGGAAAATGCCTGAGGGGAGGAGTGGGGCTGAATGTCAGGCTCACCTCTCCATGCCTTTCCTCTTTCTGGGATCTTGGCTCCAAAAATCTCCACTTCCTTTCCATTATTATCATTATTATTATTACTTTAAAGATTTTATTTTTCCTTTTTCTCCCCCCGGTACATGGTTGTGTATTTTTAGTTGTGGGTCCTTCTAGTTGTGGCATGTGGGATGCTGCCTCAGCATGGCTTGCATATGTCTTTCGGAGAATATGATGAGTGGTGCCATGTCCGTGCCCAGGATCCGAACCAGCGAAACCCTGGGCTGCTGAAGCAGAGCGCACCAACTTAACCACTTGGCCACAGGGCCAGCCCCTCCATTATTATTTTTAAGATTATAGCCATCTTAATGGATGTGAAGCGTTATCTCATTGTGACTTTGATTTTCATTTATTTAACGGCTAATGGTGAGCATCTTTTCATATGCTTTTTGGCCATTTGTATTTCTTCTTTGGAGAAATGTCTATTCAGATCCTTTGTCTAGTTTAAAACTGTGTTGTCTTTTTATTATTGAATTGTAAGAGTTCTTTATATATTCTGGAAACTAGTCTCTTATCAGGTATACAATTTGCATATATCTTCTTCCATTCTGAGGGCTGTCTTTTCACTTTCTTCATGATACTGTTTGCAGCACGAAAGTTTTTAGTTTTGATGAAATCCAGTTTATTTATTTGTCCTTTTGTTGCTTGGGCTTTTGGTGTTGTATCTAAGGTTTTGCATAATGCAAGGTCACAAGGGTTTACTCCTACATTTTCTCCTAGGAGTTTTACAGTTTTAGCTCTTACATTTAAGTCTCTGATCCATTTTGAGTTAATTTTTGTGTGTGGGGTAAGGAAGGGGCCCACCTTCATTCTTTGGCATTCGGATATCTCCTTGTCCCAGCACTGTTTGTCTTACCTCTTTTAAATGGTCCCTTCCTCACATTCTCTTCAATGACCCCAGGGCCCTCAATCCTCCATGGCCTCATGCTTGCCCACAGTCTGCTGATTCCTGGGGCTTTTCTCTCCTGGTGCTAATGACTTTTACCCATTTCTTTCCCAGGACCAGGAGTACATCAGAGATTGCTTCCCTCAAGAATTTTGGTCCTGCTATCTTCATGACTTAGTACAGATTAGGGAGTATAAGAGTTTGCTGTAGAATATATGTAATTTTGTGGAAGGCTAGAGTGGCCACCACATGCAAAAGAGACCCATCCCACAGGCCCCCTAGTTTTCTGTGGTGGAGGAAAACACCGGGTGTGACAGTCAGAGACTGCTCTGCTCCCACACCTGCCCCGGTGCGCTTTCCCCTGAAGCTCTGGCACCCGAGCCCGTTTCTTCTTTGTGGGATCTGACAGGGTGCTGACTCTTCCCTGTATGGTCCTTAAAACTGAGTGACTTTTTCTTTCCCCAAAGGGAGCATCATAAATGCAACCAAATTCCTCAAGATGTCCTGGGTGTCTGATGCTCATCCCCTAGAAGGCCTGCTTTTGAATATTCTTTAGAACTTTCCAGGTAACTTTGAGCATGCCACTTCTATTTCTCCTTCTGGAAAGTGGGTTTGTGGTCTCTGTCTTTAAGCATAAAGACAAAAATTCTGCTAGCCTCCTGAAATTTGGGATAGAATCCTTAAATCTGGACACTGTTCATAAAGTGTATAGAGATATCTGCATGACAGCCTGATGAACACGAAGAACGGTGTTCCTACAGTTTCTTTCCTGGCCCCATGTTCAACAGTCAGTTACAGTTGTAAATGGCTTTTCCTCTGGAAGAGTCACAGAAATTCTTGGCGGTTGAGAAGGACCTCGTCCACCTTCCTACTGCATTCTCCCTGAGTTAAAAGAGCAGAAAGCGGAATCAGCTCTAAAGGGAGTGTTCAGCCACCAGAGGGAAGAGTTTCCGGGCAAGGGTCTTTGCTATTCTGAGGGCTCAGGGCTGCAGCAGGCCCGGGCGCTGAGCACTGGGGCCTCTGTCCAGAATACGGAAGGAAAAATAATAAGAAATTTAGGTAAATCCTGTGTGACAAGTTCGGAAAATGTGGATGAACTGCACCTTTCATTGAATTATTCTGTATCTAGCACGTTACTTTGTCTTGAACGGCTGGTGAAGTTTCATATTCATTGTTAGTGATTCAATTGCCAAATATTTATTGTGTACCTACTGTGTGCCAGGCATGGTGCCTGAGATAGAAAGGAACAAAAGAGTCAGCTGCCATGGAGCTTGTAGGCCAGGGGGGAGATCTGGAAACATATGAATCTGGAAATAAATATAAATATAAATACAGATCAAGATGAACTATAAACTGATGACTATCATGAACAAAAAAATTAAAGGGTGCAATAAGATATGATAGCAAAGAGCCTGATTAATTGGGAGAAGGGTTTTCTGAGTGTGATGGTTATTGTTATGTGTCGGCTTGACTGGGCTAAGGTGAGCTGCTGAAACATTATTTCTGGGTGTGTCTGTGAGGGTGTTCCTGGAAGAGACCAGCATTTGAATTGGTGACTTGAGTAAAGCAGAAGGACCTCCCCAGCATGGGTGGGCATCACCCCATCCCTTGAGGGCCTGAATAGAACAAAAAGGCAGAGGAAAGCTGAATTCCAGCTCTCCCTGCTTGAGCTGAGGCATCCACCTTCTCTTGCCCTTGGACAGGGGCTTTGGGACTCAGGCTTACACCATCAGTCCCCCAGTCTCAGGCCTTCAGACTCAGACTGAATCATACCACCTGCTTTCCTGGGTCTCCAGCTTGCACATCGTGGGACTTCTCTGCCTCCATCATCCCGTGAGCCAATTCCTATAATAAATCTCCTCTTCTGCATATCTATGTGTACCCTATTGGTTCTCTTTCTCTGGAGAACTCTGATTAATGCATTGAGTGTGCAACAGACTTGAAGGAGGAACTGTGGGAGGGAGAAGTCTCTAGGAAGAGGGAACAGCAGGTGCTAAAGGCCTGGGGTCAGAATGAGCTTGATGCATTTGAGGAATTGAAGACGCTGGTGTGCCTGGTTGAACATGCAGAGAGCAATGAGATATGACTAAAAGGCTTAGCAGGATGTGGTAAATGTTTTGACTTTCTATCTTAAGTGCAGTAGGAAGCCATTCTAGGGTTTTCAACTGGGGGACGGTATGATCAGATTTTGTATGCACATCTGGAGTGTCTCCACGAGGACAGTAAACTCTTAAACGCAGGGCCAGGGTGGTACGTTTCTTTAGATACTTCGCCGAGCCAGCACTGTGCTGTGCGCATCACAGGAGCCTGGCAGGGTGTGTTGTGATGGTGGTTCATGGAGCGATTCATTTAGCTTTAGGTTCAAAGGCTGGTTGGGTTGCACTGGATAAAAATAGAATATCTGTGATTCCTGTAACACAGTATAGGAAAACTAGGGTTATTTTAGTGCACTAAAAGGATAAATGCCTTTCTCTTCATTTATGTATACACACATATACACACGTCTGTATATACGCATACATCATATATATATATTGTTTTTTTCAAGTGAGACAATTTCTTACCACTGGAAATCCATAAATGATTTATTGCTTTTCTTAACCCCTCTCTATTTCCAGTTGAAGACTTTTTCTTTTTTTCAATTCACCTCAAAAAATTGTCCAGCTAATAAATAGGTTCAAAGGCAGACAAAAGAAGCGTCCACAGGTTGTGAGAGAAAATGCCCGGCTCTTGAAAGACCTCCACGGATACAAAAACATAAATCTCAGACAACTCTTTTGAAATGTCATTCACCTTCCTTTCTCCTAGGAAATCAGGGCCCAGAGAGAAATAAACTAACGTTACAATTCATCTGGACCTTGTTACTCAAACCAGGGTAAGGGTGGTAGAGCAGGATGGACCCAGCAGAAGAAATCCATTTGGACTTTTATAGTTTCCCATGAAAAAAACCCCCCCAAACCTGTTGAGTTTTCTAGTAAGACAAATGTATTTATCCAACATTCAGCACCTGGAAAATATTATTCACTGATGACAATCCAAAGAGTTATCTATCAGCCCAGGTTGGGATGGCCGACTAGCAATGCGGGAACAGAAGGCATCATTTGGTTCTGAAGCCACAGGGCCCCTGGAAGACACAAAGCCATCAGGGATGCTTTAACATCATGAAGGCTGAGGCCTTAGCAGGCTGGGCAAGTTTGCTTCTTCATATCACTTCTGGTTACTATCATTAGTATTTTAAGGAAAGGTGGATTGATTGATTTATTCACTCATTTTCTCCCTCCCTCCTTTCCACTTCCCTCCCTCCTGCCCTCCCTCCCTCCCTCCCTTTCTTCCTTCCTTCTTTCCATCCATCAAATATGTTCCATTACTGATAGTAGATGCTGAGGTGGACACACAGAAGTTTAAGCAGGATCCTCACCTTTATGGAGTTTTCACTCTAGTGGGAAATAAAAAAGTACACAACGTGTGCAGGACAGAATCTGACAAGTACCCCAAGACTGTAAGAAAGTTCTTCTGAGCTGGGATACCACCTCAGTTTGGTGGAAGGAGGCTGTTCAGGGTGATTAGGTAGTGGTGACTGAAGACTTTTGGGAACTAGAGGTTCCCAGGATGTCCTCCTCCTCTTTAGCTTGCTTTGGGAAGGGGCTGATTTCATCCTCACGCATGGCTTGTTTAGGAAGATTTCCGCGGTCAGGCGATTTTTCTGGATATCAGTAAGGATGCCTGGCATTGGGGTTCACCTTTCTTGGTCCCAATCTTAGGGATTAGCCAAGGGGAAACCCTGTATACTCCTGCAAAAGTGGGCATTGAGAGTTTATTTTCTTGTCTTGCCACTTCGTCCTCTCTGCACAGGAAGGAGTCGCTACGTCTCTCACATGGGCTGTTTTCTTCATCCTGGGGCCCTTCCTTTCTCGCTGTTTTTTTCTCAAGTGCTTTTTCATGTCCCTTCTTGGATTAACTAGTTTGGGATTCCTGTAGGCCCAGGTGTGTATCTCCTTTCCCCAGCACACAAATGCACCTTCTTACACCCTCCCACGGAGCGTGGGATGGGGAGGGGCTCAGGTGTCATTTGAATCTGTTCTTCTGCCTCCAGTGAAAATGGCCTGTGCTCAGAGTTCCCCTTTCCCTTTCAGAATCTTCTCAGCAGGAAAACCTATTTATCCCTGTTGGGAAGTGACCCCCCTCTGCCATCTAGAGCTATTCTTGGTGTTGCTTCTGTTCCTAGGAGACCCTCTTTAATTCTGGGAATTTGAAGTCTCTGGGACCAAAGTATTATCTGCTTTGATAGGCAGCTTAGCGAAGCGGTTAAGGAAGCAGATTCCTGGAGCCACTCCACCTGCGTGCAGATCCTTGTTCTGCCACGGCTCCACTGAGACACTTGCTACCCGAGGCCTCTTCGCTGTATCTCAATTCCCTCAACCATGACGATAGTACCAGCATGTACCGCATAGGCTCCTGAGAGGAGCCAGTACCTGAAGTGCTCGAAAGGGCCCTGGCACAGAATCAGTATCATATAAGTTTTCTCTGTTATTATTTCACCTTGGATCACAGGAAAAATCTATTCTCCGACTAAATTCTCATTGGCAGCTTTTTTTCTATTTCTTACTTGGTAGGAAGAGTTTTGATGAGGAATATTGGTTCATATTCCTACAGCTATAGAGATATATCGAGAATCATTGACTTCCTTAAGTCCCTTCCCTATCAATCACCCCAGCCCCAGCCTCATGCCATCGGTGTCCTGCTTTCCATCCCTGAATATTAGATTTGTCTTTTTCAGAGTATCATCTAAATAGAAGCATGTGGAGGTAGTTTTTGTGCATGACTTAGTTTGCTCAGTGGAATATTTCTCGGGTTCAGCTCTGTCGTATGTATTAGTTCATTTCTTTTTATTGCTGACTGGTCTTGCACAGCAGGAACATGTTCATGTCACAATTTGTTTGTCCATTCACCTGTTGATGGACATTTGTTTTTGGTTTGGGCTATCATTAATGAGGTTGCTATGAGCATCCATGTAGAAGTCTTTATATAGACACACGTTTTCGTTTCTCTTGGGTAAACAGCCAGGCATGGGCTTGCTGGGTCATATGGCCAGTGTATGTTTGACTTTATAAGCAACTTCCAAAATGTTTTCCAAAGTAGTGGTACTGTTTTCATTCCACCAGCAATGTGTAAGAGTTCCGGTCGCTCCACATCACCAACACGTGGCATTGTCCAGTTTTAAAAAATTAGCTATTCTGATAGGTGTATACTGCTATTTCATTATATGGTTTTAATTTGAATTTCACTGATGACTAATCATGTGAAACATCTTTTCATGTGCTTATTAGGAACTCGTCTATCTTCTTTGGTGAAGTGTTAAAATCTTTTACCCATTTTTCTTTCAATTGGACTGCTTACCTTTTTATTATTGAATTGCAAGAGGTCTTTATATATTCTAATTACAAGTCCTTTGTCAAATATATGTATTATGATTATTTTCTTCCAAGCTCATTTTTAAAACCTTTGCTCTTTCCAAGCTATATTGGTTGTTGATCAAAAGTTAACTTACCCTCAAGTGGTCCCAAACCAGGAGTCCCTTAAAGAAACACCCAGTAATTGCTTGTCCCGTAATCTGGTATTTCTTCCATTCTTGGAGCTAAATGTTTACATTTGGAGTTGAAAAGACACCCTGTGTGAGCATAGAAACAGCATTCCATCTAATGCTGTCAGGAAAAACAGCTTTCAGACCCAGCATTCCCAAATCTGCAAGATGGAACAAACAGATGTTTTGTCCGTCACAGGAGGGGGTCTATCACATTTCTGAAAAGTTGTCTCTTTCTTCTGCAGTGGCCTGGTTTTTATTAGTGAGTAGTCTGACCAGATGGGCCATCCCTGGCCTCTTTGATTCTCTTCCAGCAAAGAGTGAAGTTATCCAAGACTCGAAGGTAGGTCCTGTCCATTCCTACGGCCTTAGAAGATGGACACTGGAGGCCACTCCAACCCCACAGGAGTAGGACCCAGGAGGCATTTATGAGGCAGGGAAAATAAACCTCCAAACCAAAGCAACTGAAGGAGAAAGTGGTGGTTTAGGCAGTCAGGAAACTTCTAACTTCCATCCTTCTCTAACAGATAGTGAAATAATAAAAATACCGTCTAATGTCAATGAAGCACTTACTAGTTGGTGGGCACTGTGCTGAACGGTTCATACACACCTTCCCACTGAATCTTCATAAGACCCAATGAGGAAGACACTTTTTTATTATCCTCGCTTCAGATAGGGAAACTGAGGCTTGGAGAGATGTATAACCCATAAAGGCAGAGCTGGGACATTAACTCATGTCTGACTCCAAACCTGTGCCTTGCGCTCCCTCAGAAACCTTCCCCCTCACAGACAAGGAGTTAGTCTTTGCTGTTAGCTTACACTTTCTTTTCTCCTTCTGGCTGCCTTTTCTTTGCTGGTCTCATTAGTTCCCAGAGGAAGGACTGGAACCCATTGCTTTTCTGATTCCTTTGCTTAGGACAGAATTCCTGATTTGGGGAGGCCTCTCCATCGTCGACGTGCTGACGTACCGACTGATCCATGAAGAGCGTACTGTGGACACAGTTCCCTGAACCAAATCCGTTATCCCCACCCATGCTAAGGATAGATTTCCTGGTTTCTTTATGAGAGTGAAAGAGAGATGGCCACCCCTTGACCTTCTGCAGATACACTCCAAGACCTTCATGAGAGCCCCGTCTGTGTCAGTATCCTTCCTTCGTCTGTAAAATGCGTTCTAGGCTTTGAGATGCACACACTGGATGCTCAGCTAGGCTCACTCACTATAATTAAGGGGCTCACTTCCACACCAGCTACACAGTGAGTCTGATTCAATTTGTGCCCCAGAAAAATCGCAATTGTCCACATGTCCTGATCTTCAAGATTGCCCACAGAGAGTTGGAACCGTGTGTGTTAAAACCAAGAATGCCAAGAGTCCACGCTACTTACTCCAAGAGAGCCCTTGGTTTTTGTGCCAAATAACTTTGTCCACATCCTAGCATATTAAATTAAGGACGGAATTAGGAAAGGTCTTTTCAAAAGTAAGAGGTCTTTTCAAAAGTAAGCTTCCTGAGCTATGTTCAAAAGTAAGAACACAACTCAGGAAGGCCTTAGCTGTGTTCCTAGACACTTCTCAGCAGACCCTTGGGGACAGCGTGCTTTTCAGCAGTGGGAATCGTGGAGGAGGCGAGAGGGAGACAAATGGAGAAGGACACACATGCAGGTCCCTGCACAAGCATGCCTGGTGGGTGGGAGATGGAGTGTGCTGTGCACAACCATGAGCAGTGGGTGGGAGGTGGTATGTGAGTGTGTGTGTGTGTGTGTGTTGGGGCGGGGCACTGCAGATGGCAAGTCAGTCCTATCTGTGCTCTGCGCCCTGGCCCAGCCCCTGGCGTGACTGATGAGGTTAGACAGGGGGAAGCCCACGTCAGGAGCACTGCTCAGTAGCCTGGAATCGTGGGACTCTGCCAGCCTCTCAGATAGCTCGCTTGGGGCTTTTGATCAATGCCCACACCAAAAGCTGCTCACAGGGTCCTTTACCAACACTAAGCAGTGGACACACGTGTTGTTTTGGTTTAGATTGGCTTAGTGGTTCTAAGGCTTTTGGGGAGAATAAAAGCACAATTATTTCTTTTTTTAAAAAAATAGGTCAGTACCTAGATCAGTATCTGCTTATTTTTGATTTTGAAGAAGAGGAGGAGGAAGTAAGGAGTTTGACTCTGGGGAGCAGTGGGACACCCACACCCTTTATAGGCAAAACCATGAGGTCAGCAAAATGTGTTGCCTGAGCCCTGACCCCCACGTCCCCAATCTTTTAGGCATTAGTTTCTCCCTCATTCCAAACTGCCTTCAGGGAGGGCTCAGCCTATCAGCCTTTACCCCTAGTGTAAGTTGGTAGCTAGTCTCTTTCTAAGGAGGTGGAGTGGAGTAGTGGTTAATGAACTAGAGCCAGCCTGCCTGGGTCCAAATCCTGTCATAAATGGATGCATTTACTCAGCTAGCCTCTACTCCTTACTCTTTTTAGATTGCTTCTGACTTGTTCCTGTGTTACGTGATGCCACCACAAATATATTTGTATATAGAGATTTCATTCTTGTGGGTTAGGTTAATTTGTTCCCAGAAGCGGACTCGCTGGGTCCAAGGCACCCACTGATGTGTGAACTTGGCACGTCACTCGATAACTCTACTTAAATGTCCTCATTGTAAAGGAGGGTTGAAAATAATAGTACTTTCCTCACAGGTTTGTTGCGAGAATTAAATGAATTACTATACGTAGACACTTAGAATGATATCTGGCACATAGCAAATATTATACTTAGTACTTCATTTGTGATGATTATTATCTCTGCCAGGGGTATCAATTTTAAGCCTTATCTCTAATTGTGAAATGAAGGGTTATTCCCTCATTGAAAAAACATCTTAGGTTTTTCCACTTTTCCACTGAAAAGTGGCTTCTTTATGGGGGGCGTCTTAGCTGATACCTGGAGGCAGGTGTCTAATGTCATCTCCAGGGGACGCCCTCTCTGCTGGGAGATGGGTGCTGCTCTTGGAGACGAGTGGCAAGTGGCGCAGCTGGAAGAGCTCTCTTTGGCCAGGCCAACCCGACCAGCCAGGGGCTGATGGCAGGTCAGCGTCCTTGATTGCAAGCTTGCTGCCTCCCTCCGTGCTCAG
Organism: Equus quagga; assembly: GCF_021613505.1. Taxonomy (NCBI): domain Eukaryota; kingdom Metazoa; phylum Chordata; class Mammalia; order Perissodactyla; family Equidae; genus Equus; species Equus quagga. The sequence goes on from NC_060272.1 coordinate 103,901,576, forward strand.
TATTCCCTGACTCTCTTCCTGGACAGTCTGTGGAGCTGCCAGAGAGCCGGGGATGCGGTGATGGGCCCATGATAAAGGCTCAGTGAATGTGTTTGAGAAAAGGAGCCCCGCTCGGGAATGAAGTCATTTAATCATCTGCTTCTGCCTGTCACCTCACTGCCCCCAGGACCCAAGCGTCATGTAAACATTTATAGGGCTCTTTGAAGGCAAGTGGTTGCTTACCCCCGGGGGCTCCAGGACACTTAAGTTCGAGTCCTGAAAGCAGTGGACTGTGAATTCTGTCTACTCGGAGCCCTTGGCTTAGCTGTCTCTCATGATTTTCCCAAGGCTCACATCCAGATGCCTTAAATAGTTAAGTGGACCTCAAGGACAATTGCTATCAATTTCCTTGATATTTACGCTGGGCATTTTATTTATTTATTTATTTTGCTGAGGAAGATTTGCCCAGAGCTAACATGAATGCCAGTCTTCCTCTGTTTTGTATGTGAGTTGCCGCCAAGCATGGCTGACAAATGATGTAGGCCTGCACCCGGGATCCGAACCTCTGAACCCAGGCCACTGAAGCGGAGTATGCGAACTTAACCACTATGCCATGGGGCCAGCCCCTGGGGATTTTATTTTTAACAAATTTTATTTTATTTACATTTTTTTCAAGCTTTATTGAGATATAATTGACCTATAACATTGTGTAAGTTTAGGGTGTATGACATGTTGATTTGATACATATATGTTGCAAAATGATTACCACCATAGGGTTAGCTAACACCATCATGTCACATAATTACATTTTTTTTTCTTTTTGGTGAGAATATTGACCATCTACTCTCGTAGCAATTTTAAAGTATAAAATAGAGTATTACTGGGGCTGGCCCAGTGGTGTAATGGTTAAGTTCACATGCTCGGCTTCAGCGGCCTGGGATTTGTGGGTTCAGATCCCGGGCATGGACCTACATACCACTCATCAAGCAATGCTGTGGTGGAGGAAGATTGGCACAGATGTTAGCTCAGCGCCAATCTTCCTCAAGCAAAAAAAAAGAGGAACAGTGGCAACAGATGTTAGCTCGGGGCCAACCTTCCTCACCCAAGAAATAAAAATAAACAAAATAAAATAAAATACAGTATTATTGACTACGATCACCATGCTGTACATTAGATCCCCAGAACTTATTCATCTTATAACTGGAAGTTTGTTCCCCTTGACCAGCATCTCCCCATTTCCCCCATCCAGCCCCTGGCAACCAACATTCTACTCTCTGTTACTACGACTTTGGCTTCTTTAGGGTCTACATAAAAGTACTATCATACGGTATTTGTCTTTCTTTGTCTGATTGATTTCACCTAGCATAATGCCCTCAAGTTTCATTCATGTTATTGCAAATGGCAAGATTTCCTTCTTTCTCATGGCTGAATAATATTCCAGCGTTTGTGTGTGTGTGTGTGTGTGTGTGTACATATATATACACCACATCTTCTTTATCCATTCGTCTGTCAATGGACACTTAGGTTGTTTCCATGTGTTGGCTATTGTGAATATTGCTGCAATGGACATGGGTATGTGAATATCCCTTTGAGATTCTGTTTTCATTTCCTTTGGCTATATACCCAGAAGTGGAATTGCTGGATCATATGGTACTTCTATTTTTAATTTTTTGAGTTTTCCATAGTGTTTTCCATAATGGCTATACCAATTTATGTTCCCACCAACAGTGCACAAATGTTCCCTTTTCTCCACATCCTCGCCAACACTTATCTCTTGCCTTTTTGATGATAGCCATTGTAACAGTACACTGGGTCTTTTATTCCCTGATATTTTGGGAGTAATATACATGCCAATGGTCCACTGAAGGCTGACATATCTTGATTTAAAGGGAAAAAAATCTCAATATAAATTCTCTCACTTATCTGTTATTGATTACTCTTAGCATTCGACAGTGGAGAAGGAGTGACTAGCACATGGAAAATGATTAACAAATGTTTGTTGAATATTTACTTAGCTGTTCCCCATTGTTGGGCTTTTAGGTTGATTCCATTTTTAAAAATTATAAATAATGTTACCTTGAATATATTTGTGTGTATAGCTTTTTCTTTCTTTTTTGTGTGTGTTATTTCCTCTTTTAGAAGTGGGATTTCTGGGTCAAAGGGTATGAACAATTTTATGGCATTTGATATGTATTTCTAAACTTCTTTGCCCAAGAATTGTACCAATTTCTGATGCTCCCAACAACGTTTGAGTGCCAGTTTCACCCTACTCTTACCGGCTTTGGGTATTAACATAAAATTCTTTTTTGCTATTTTATTAGGTGGATAACGGTATCTTGATATTTTAATTTTGCCTTTCCTTCATTTCCAGTTAGGCTGGCTATTTTTGTGTATTTGATTACTAGTTGTATTTATTATTTTGTGAATTCTCTTCATTCTTGTTTAAACAACCCTTTTATCTAATTAAGTATTAACCCTTTGTCCTATTTGCTGCAAATGTTTACTCTGTTATTTTTCCTTTCCTGTTTCTTTGCCCTTCCTTCCTTTTTTCCTTCTATCGTATTAATATTCAGGTAATCAAATCTGTTGATCTTTTCCTTTGACTTCTTTGTTTATAAGCCAGAAGAACGTGAACACTAGTGGGGCCGGCCCAGTGGCGCAGTGGTTAAGTTTGCGCATTCCACTTCGGCAGCCCAGGGTTCGCTGGTTCAGATCCCAGGTGCGGACCTAAGCACCACTTGGCAAGCCATGCTGAGGCAGGCATCCCACATATAAAGTAGAGGTAGATGGTCATGGATGTTAGCTCAGGGCCAGTCTTCCTCAGCAAAAAAAGAGGAAGATTGGCAGCAGATGTTAGCTCAGGGCTAATCTTCCTCAAAAGACAAAGCAAGCAAACAAACAAACAACAAGAACAACAAGAAGAATGTGAACACCAGCAACAGAGGGGAAATACAGGCAACAAACATGAGGTGGGAGACTTTCTCTTGTCTGTGTTGCTGGCTAGTTTACCCCTTGCTCTGTATTTACTTCAGGAATTTTTCAGTCGTGTGGTTAGTTCACAGAGTGGGTATGATGCCCACGCTTTTGGCATCGTGCCTTCGTTCTGTGGGATTTAGGAAGAGACAGACAGCAGGCTCACTTTTCTTCTTCTTCCCCCACACTGCCTTTGTGGAGACTATGAAGATGGCAGGAGAGGAGAAAGGCAGCTGACCTGAGTGTGGGAGGAAGTAAGAGTATTGTAGTGAAAGGTGTTTGGAGGAGCCAACTACCATCTACATGGAAAGTGTGGAAAAGAGGAAGGTCAGAGTCAGGGCTTCTTGGCTTAGGCAAAGCCAGCTCTTAGGGTTGAGTTAGGAGGTCTGTGTATAGTGGGAATGTTTGTGCTGGCACGGGTGTGCAAGTGCACGACATGAAAGGCAAGAAAATTAGCCATTAAAATAAGATGGAAGTGTGTGGCCAGGCCTCTTCTGGGCATATCAGAAAATTGGAATCTTGAGGCTCCAAAAAGCCAGGTCCACAAGAGATCTGAAGGTCCTGCCGCCCCAGGGTTTCCCATCTGGGTTTTCAATACCTGCTGTATTTCCCGTGGTCGCTGTGTCCACAGGCAGGGGTGGTGCTAGTTGTTACATAATCAAAGCGAGCGTGTGTGCCCGCTCCCCGGTGCCGGGAACTACTGTGCAGGCGGTTCACGTGGGAATGAGGGGGCATAAACATCCTGTTCCTCAGCAGGGGAGTCTTACTTTCCCTCGTGTTATTTTAAGCATTAAGCTACCATTACCCTATGGCCTGACCGCAGCGTGCGGCTTGTGTGACATATTTTAGCCAAAAATAATTACTTGATATACTAGCTTAATTGACCTAAGAAAACCATTGAGATTTAACCATTAGTACCTTCCTTGTTGCTTATGCAGTGAATGCAGCGGGCTTAGAGCAATTAGGAATTGTAATGAGAGGTGAATCTAAAAAGTTATGTAATTTTGAGCTGTTTCAGTGCAGTGCAAAGGTCAAAATGGGAGATTTATGAAGGATTAGTGACACAGAAGATGAATTCTATGCCTCACTCAAGATCGAGTCATGTCTGATGCTGAGTGGCCCCTATCAGGCCTGGTTGTCACCAATAAATATTAGTGCTCTGCAGGCATTCATATGATCAGTTACGGGAAAACAAGCCAACAGGCAGACTTGGCCGCCTCACGGTGGCTGAGCTGGCGCACAGCAGACACACAGGGGGTGCTGGTTCGTTGACTGACAGATGGAGGCAGCAGCAAGCGAAGAATGGATGCTCTCCCTGCTATTCCTTGCTTTGCGGCAGCTGAGTTTCCTCTTCGATCCTCAGGAGTCCTTCTGGGATAGTTCTGTTCATTTAGGAAGAGCCTGGGGTCTTCGTGCCATGGTCTTTATTTAGAGGCAACAGCTCTGACCTCTTAGAATTGACAGTAGAACATCAGAATATAATATGGACTCTCGGCACCAGACTGAAACCTTGAGGGTAGTGGTCCTCTGAGTATGGGCTCTGGGTCAACCATATCATCATCACCTGGGAGTTTGCTAGAAATGCAAACTCAGGCCCCACGTGGAAACTTGTGAGAAATGTACATTCTCAGGCCCCAGCCAAGACCTGCTGAATTGGCCCTTTTTGGGGTGAGGCTTGGCCGTGTCTGTCTCAGCCGTCTAGGTGATCCTCATGCACACTGAAGTTTGAGGATCAGTGTTTTAGAGTGTGCACAGTCAGTTATTTAATCCACACAGCATCCGTTTGGAGGAGAACCTATTTTAAAAAGTAGATTTTGTAGATGAGGAAAGAGAAAAAGGAATATACCCAGGGTTTCACAGCAGCAGAGCTGGGATTTGAACTCATGACCCAAATCTTAACCACTACCCTGAGATCTGTGGACAATAGCGGAGGAAAGAGGACAAAGACTGACTTTATGGATAACAAGGAGCAGGGATGATTTTCTTCAAATGTAGTCATCCGGCTTGTAAAGGGGTGCTGAAGCCTGCTGCTACCGCTTGCAAGAACCAATTGTGAACATCTTCTCTCTCCCAACACTGAGTTCAGTGATAGCCGGTTGGTGCCTTGAAATTGGCCGTGCTGGAAAGATTCACACCATAGAAACTCTCAGGCCCTACAACTTAGGGCTTCCTCCTCACCCTCAGCCAGTTAAAGACTTACCAGCACACCACTGCCCAAATGTTTATATACATTCTATCTTCTTAGTAGATGTTACATACCAATTACGCAGGCTAATTTAAAGCAAGCACCATTCACGGATTCGTTATTTTAGCCACACCTCTATTTTCTCACCTCTACAAAATTGTTTTGACAACATTAAAACTCCCCAACCTTTGAGTGAGAAGGGAATTTGGAGTTTATTTTCTCAAAGTCTTCTGAGTTTAAAAAAAAAAAAGGCCAGTAATAATCACTTGCCTTGGAGGAGCTCCGGGGTTTTAGACATCCTTTCTGGGCCCTTCTGGTACCCGTTGGGCTGAGGTGGGGGTAGACACAGCTGGACCAGGCCTAAGAGGCAGCAGCTGGTGGAAAACTTGGTGAGAAGGAGGGCAGAGTGGGAGTTCCCTTCTCCGTGGCCTGTCAAGGGTGCCGGAGAGATGGGGTCGAGGGTTCTCTGCTTCTGAAACAGGGCAGTGAATTGAAATGTCAACCCAGAGCCTCTGAACTTCTGTCTCAGAGGGATTGTGTAGAACAACTGAGGATTTGAGATTTCAGGGTTCCCAGGCCAGGGGGGCCAGGGCTTTCTATAGTTTCCCGCCAGCCCCTCATTCCATCTCTGTCTTGGATGACGGGTTACACCACTCACGGGCCGATGGGGTGTCCCTCTCCCCAGACGGTATCAGGAATGAATTAGCATGTTTCCCTCTGGTAAGTGATCCTCTTTTTGAGTAAACATCCCCTGGGTTTCTGTGATGTGTAACTAATGGAGTGCTAAACTCTCAGGGCTGGTTTAAGACTCAGAGCGCACACGTGTTGCCAATCCATCATGCTCCTAATACTAATTAACATAGCAGGGACACAATAAAGCCACAGATCCTGCACACATTACCCGGCTCGAGTTACGCTCCCATAACAATCTCGCTATTGACCCAAGCAGAGCACACGTTGGGAAAAGGAGCTCCAGCCCCTTCTCCTTGGCTGGACCTGCTCCACCAAATAAAGAATGCCGCTGTCCATCATTATGACCATGGTGCCACCGTCCACTTGGCGTTTCAGCTTCAGGGATGGTGCCTGGGTTCAAAGAGTGGTGGGGTGGGGCTCCCAGCAGTGTCTGACTGGGAATCAGGAGGGTTTCTCCAGCACCCCAGGCTACCGTTCGGACTGGGACTTCAGGCCCTGCCTGGATCACAGTTGGAAGCCAGCCTCTCCGGAAGAATTTCTGTCTGACTGGGAGCTGGTTTACCTGCACACTGAGGAAGGCATTTATCCCTCACCCCAAAGTCAGCCCAACAGAAATGCACCTATATCTTGATTGGGATGTTAGCTACATGGGCATACACATTTATTAGAAATCATTGAATTGTACAGTTACTATCTGTGCATTTCAGTGTATCTAAATTCTCCCTCAATGAAAATGTTTTAAAAATTACCCTTTGCAGCTACTTATCTGAATACCCCTGGAGTTTCTGAATGTCATCTAGTCAAAATGAGACATAGAAACAGATGCTGAGGTTAATATGACAATAGGCACCCATAACCTTGTATGTCAAATCTTGTGGTCATTATTTTCTAGTGACATCAGTCTCATTAATTTAAATGATTATGGATGGGGTTCGCCCCATGGCCGAGTGGTTGGGTTCATGCACTCTGCTTCGGTGGCCCAGGGTTTCGCTGGTTCAGATCCTGGGCATGGACATGGCACCACTCATCAGTTCATGCTGAGGCGGCATCCCACATAACACAACCAGAGGCACTGACAACTAAAATGTACAACTATGTACTGGGGAGCTTTGGGGAGAAGAATAAAAAAAAAAAAAAGATTGGCAACTGTTGTTAGCTCAGGTACCAATCTTTAAAAAAAAATGATTATGGATGTAAACATAAAATAAATTATTCAAAAATAAACAAGGAAGGGCATGTTTGAAGCCCATTCGTGGTGGAGCCTCATGTTTTAGCAGTGTTTGGTATAGAAAATATGAAAATTTCCTGCTGTAGCAGCCTCTCGTAAAGGGGTGGTCTGGGGAAACACGATAAAGTGTTCATAGTCTGGTGTCGAAATGCTCGCAAACAAATCCCGCATAGTATAGCATCCGGCTAAGCCTGTGTTTCCTCAGTTTCTGTGATTTAGGGACCACCAGGCTGGGCTGCGCTGGGGGACGTGGAGAAGCCGTGGAACACATGGTCCCCACTCCTGATTCAATCAAAGTGGCTCAGAATTTCACTGTTCACACTGGGCCCTCTAGCATGCTTTCCTTCTTAGGAAGCGTTCTTAAGCTAAAATATGTTTGAAAATCACTTGAGTAAATGATCTCTAAGGTCCATCCCAGTTCTCAATTTAATGTATCTATCATTCGATAGCATAATTAGGAGATGTTTGCATGAGTACATATCTCACGTGAGATGTTCTTTGTTATCTTTCCAGAATCAACAAATCTTTCCATGTTGAAGTATGCCTAACATGTAATGTAGAAAAGATAATGGTTATGCATAATGTAAAATATTGCAATATTTTTTAAAAACCACATATACTTAATAGTTACATGAGATAGAAAGTAATAGCTATGTGTAATCTAGAATATTATTATATTTAAAAATTATGTATGACAGTTCCATAAAAATAGGAGAAAAATTAAAAATAGTTTTAAGAGGGCCAGCCCGGTGGTGCAGAGGTTAAGTGTGCACATTCTGCTTCGGCGGCCTGGGGTTTGCCAGTTCGGATCCTGGGTGCGGACATGGCACCACTGGTCAAGCCATGCTGTGGTAGGCGTCCCACATATAAAGTAGAGGAAGATGGGCATGGATGTTAGCTCAGGGCCAGTCTTCCTCAGCAAAAAGAGGAGGATTGGCAGATGTTAGCTCAGGGCTAATCTTCCTCAAAAAAATAAAAAAAGTTTTAAGAGTTGTATTGCATAGACAGAGAAAGAGGATCTAAAAATGCTTTGTTTGTGTCCCTCCCTGCCTGAATATTTTTAAAGATCAGGTTGTTGGTAGATGATGGCTTATTTTTCACACATTCTCAGCCTAGGGGTTTGTTTATTTAACTGTCCAGCAAAGAGGCACATCAAGAGAATATTAAAACAAGCCAACAATAAACCTTGGGAAAAAGGACAAAAACAAGCAAACACTGTCAGGCTCAAAAACATCAGAGGGAGAAGCTAAAAGCTCATAATAGACACAGTAGCTAGCAGCTAAATAAATAAAATCATTAGATTAAGAATAGCAGTGTCAGGGGCTGGCCCAGTGGCATAGTGGTTAAGTTCATGTGCTCTGCTTCTGCAGCGGGGTTCGTGGGTTCACATCCCACCGTGGACCTACACACCACTCATCAAGCCATGCTGTGGTGGCATCCCACGTGCAGAATGGAAGATTGGCACAGATGTTAACTCAGGGACAATCTTCCTCAAGCAAAAAGAGGAAGACTGGCAACAAATGTTAGCTCAGGGCCAATCTTCCTCACCAAAAAAAAGAGAGAGAGAGAGAATAGCAGTGTTAACATGTTGACAATTTGATAATTATCTAATTGTTGATGGCTTTGATCTAGCTGTGGGATTACACTAAAATATAGCTTGATTAACCATGATATGTTTGGTGGATATGATAAACCACCTGATAATTAAATTTATCCTTCCTCTTAAATATTAGCATTATTAGGTAAATTAATAAGTAGTATAAAGACTGGGCTTTCTATTGAGATCTCAGTTTGGATACTGCTATGGTTAAGTAGAGAATAGGTGGATTTTTACTTGCTAAGTATCAATGTTGATGTTTCTTTTTTTTTTTAATGTTTTGTTTCTTTGCTGAGGAAGAGTTACCCTGAGCTAACATCTGTGCCAGTCTTCTATTTTGTGTATGGGTTGCTGCCACAGCATGGCTGCCAATGAGTGGTATAGGTCTATGCCCAGGAACCAAACCCGGGCCACCCAAGTGGAGTGCGTCAAACTTAACCACTAGGCTACGGGGCTGGCCCTGCAATATTGATGTTTCTGGCAGTTTCATTTCTTTTTTGGATCAGATCGGATACCTTTCCCTAACATGCTATTCTCCCTCTCAGCTCTCACATAAAGGATGAAATTTCACCGCCCATCCACGAGTGGCATTGCTAATCCATCACCCTGCTCTTTCCTGCCCAGCCTGAGTCCCTCTCACCATACAGCACTCCTGGCACAACCACAAACTGGCAACCTGAATTGGTGCTGGAACCCAAACCCGTTTGCCGTCCTGCCTCTGACTACTGGTGCCTTCTCCTTCAAGGATCCAGTTGGCCAGCGGGTCCCTCTCTTTGCAGTGACAACACTTCCTCCTCGCTTTTTGCTCATGAGAGTCCCTGTGGGTCGCTCCTCCTCATACATATTCACATCCAAACACTGAGTCTAGAAGTTCATCTGACCAACACAATGTTTTATGATTCTGAAATGAAAAAGAGAAAAAAGAATTTGTTGGATAGATGTTTGCCAAGTAAGCCTTTCAACGACTAAGTCAGGGCTGGACAGATTCCCTGGACATCGTGGCCCTAACAGACTAAGCCCCTAGATCACGGATTCTTAATCCCGTTCCCACTTCTCACCTGCTGACTCAGGGATGCTGGCCTGGGCACTTTTTTGGGCGTGGAGGAAGAGCCAAAATTTCGCAGGTGGTTTCCATCTGTTCCGGAAGTTGAGAACCTCTGCCCTTGGGGACGGGTGCAATATTTGCCCTTCTGGGTGTTGTCCAGGCTAGTGGAGAGGGCGGGATGCTGGGCCCGGATGCTGTGGAGCTCTAAGGCAGGACGTTCGCTCTCAGGCCTCCATACGACTTTATTCCACGAGAGAATTGCTAGTAAGACATCGATGCAATTATCGTATCACTTATCTATGTAGTTCCACTTGCCAACAATCTATATCCAGAATCTCAAATGTTAGAGGTAGTAAGAGGGGATGCTCATACAGATGACACTGTTTTGTACACAAGCGTATGTTCTCAAATGTCATGCGTGTTTGAGATTTCTGCCATTTGCATGGACAGTGGTTAAGGCAATGGGCTCTTGGGTTAGATCTACCTGGGTTTGAATTCCAGGCCCATCACTAACTGATCAGATGTGTGAACTTGGGCAAGTTTCTTACACTCTGTACGTCTGAGAAACGGACATAAGGCTTGACTCCAAGCATTGTTCTGAGAAGTGAATTAGATAATCTGTTCAAGCATCTGGCTAGGTGGGTGCTCTGTAAATGGAGTAGTGTCTTTATTTTACACAAATAGCTTGAGTGCTGATCTGATCTTAGACACCGGGGTTCCTGCTGAATAATTCAAGCTGCTTTAATGTACACATCTGTTTATGTAGTTCCCTGTCTCCCTCAGAGTGAAGGCCAAGGTCGTATAGGCTCTGTGTGATCTGTTCCTCTCCACCCCTCAAATGCTCATTCCCCACCACTGCCTCCCTTACTCTCTTTGATACAGCTGCATTTGCCACTTCTTGTTCATTAAATGTGTTAAGCACATTGCTACCTCAGGGCCTTTGCACTTGTCATTTTCTCTGGCTGGAAGTTCTTCCAGCAGTTGACAACACTTCCTTTAGGTCTGTGCTCATATGTCCCTTATCAGTGAGGCCAGTCTATATAAAATAGCACCCACTCCAGCCACTCCTTTTCCTTCTTACTCAGGTTTTTTTTCTTTTTCATGGCAATTATCACCATCTGACATATTATGTACTTTCTTATTAATTTGTTAGTGTCTGTCTTTCTTCTATAAGGCCAGGGGATTTTGTCTGTTTTGTTCATTGCTGTGTCCCTGAACTTAGAACTGGGCTTAACACGTAGTAAGTATTCAATAAACGTCTGTTAAATTAATGAGTGACAGATCTTTATTTGCTGCTCATAAATTTATGACTTAATGATTTAATCAACAAATATCCACTGACCACATATTTTCTTTAAGGTATTGTTCTAAGTGCTATTGGGAACATGAAGCGTTTTAAGATATGGTCCCTCTGAAGGAGCTTACAGCCTGGATTTGGAAAACTAACTTATGCCTAAATGATATAAACTAAATAAAACAATATGAAAATAACTAAAAATGCCAAGTGGTAGATTATAAAGTGCATAGACATTGAGACAAATCAGAAGTCAAAGGAGAAGGGTACTCCTTGGATGGGGTAGGGCAGAGTGGTGGAGAACCGAGGGGCTGGCAGCAGGGCAAGGCTATGGAGGAGGTGACAGTGAAGACCTGCAGGTATGTTAGAGGGCACTGGGAGCCCAGTGCGGGTGGACTTTCAGAGGCAAAAGTGAGAATTGAGGTTGTCCATGGGTTTGCAAACTAGACGAGAGTTAGGGCTGGTGGCACTGGACTGGGGCACTGAAGAGGGAGTGACGGCATTGCAGGGTGGACCACAGCGATGTCTTCAGATGCTGCATCTGCTGCTATGTGCAGGATAACTGAGTTTAGAGACACTTGCCAACGGGGGACGCTGTAAAGACGGGCCAGGCTGAGGGCACAGGAGACGGAGCCACACAGCAGAGAGGAAGGCTGGCCTTGAAAGTAAACTCTTGATCACACAGCGGCTGGTTAGAGAGTTGGGAATCTAGGCCTATTGTCACTTTTTATCTTTCTTATATTAACATTTAGTTTTTTGGTCATTTGTTGACTTATTGGCTCTTTTAACCGGATAAGAAGGGTGATGAAACTTAGTCTTTTCAAATCTTTCTCAATCCCTGTTTTAAAATTGGTTTGCAGAGGGGTAGAGACTTGGGTCCAAGGCTTTTATAAATGTTTAAAAAATAAACATTATGAGGCCGGCCTGGTGTTGTAGTGGTTAAAGTCACATGCTTCACTTCGGCGGCCTGGGGTTTGCAGGTTCAGATCCCGGGCGTGGACCTACACACTGCTCATCAAGCCATGCTGTGGCAGCATCCTACGTACAAAATCGAGGAAGATTGGCACAGATGTTAGCTCAGGGACCATCTTCCTCACACACACACACAAAATAATAATAAAAAAAATCATTCTGAACATTAATTTTAATGTTTTATGATGTTTTCTAAACATTCACTACACCAGGCTGTGAGTTTAGCAAGGTTAGTTCACGCCATCTGCTCATCCCCAGTCCTGGGGGCACAGGGACGGGGATGGGAGTTCCCTCCTGTGAATGGCTGGCTGACTGCAACGCTCACAGGCGTATTTTGCTTAGAAACTGCTCCACTGGCAGGGCGTAACACCGGAGTTAAGCAAATGTTTTGCTAGTCTCTGAGGCCCTATCATGTCAGTGACTCCTGCCTCTGCCTGGAAGGATGATCTTTCCTATCTGTTTGGAGGCATGGCCAGCTGCCCTGCTCCCCCAACCCGAGAGATGGAGGCTGAGCGGTTTCAGCCTCTGAATTACCAAGCGTGTTGCCTCAACTGTCTTCTGGGTGTTCTTTTGCTAACAGCCTGTGTGATGGATATGAATTTAAGTTCTCAAACACATTAGGATGATCTAGTTACGACATGGAATCTTGGAGAGCCATCAAATGTGGACTTTAAATTCTTCTTATAATTTCATTGACAGTTGAATTTAAAAAAACCCCTCATTGCATACAAAGGAAGGAAGCTCCTTAAATGCTTTTCTTTATTAAGTAGATTGAGATGACAAAAACATCAGGAAGAGTGAAAAAGTGCATTCCTAGAAATGCCTTTGACAGCCCATTCAGATCTGCTTTCATGGACGCAATGAATGGTAGAGTGTTATGTGCTGCTTTTCCTCCTTTTCTGGTTTTTCTGAAAGCAGCTGCCCCAAATTTCCACATGACTCTACTGAAGCTTAGTAGGGCTGACGTGGATTGAGATTAATTACCTCTTGTGGGATGGGATTCACATGACGGTAGGACCGGGGACCTGGGTCCCTGAGGCTGGTTATCAAATAACACAGTAGCACAAAGTGAGTGGAATCACTTGAAAAATCCCTTGCCTGTCACTCCTGAATAACTCTAGTGCACATGATAAATTATACTCCCAAGTTCCTTTGTTAGAATATTGTAATTGTTGAATAACTTAAAAATAGCCCATTTTGTCTGTTTTCCTTTCAAATTTTGCAAACAATTAATAAGAAATAGAAATGAAATGGTTGGCACCACTGAGAGAATTCTCTTCCCCAAACCAGGCACCACAGACTTAGTATTTTTCATAGCAATTTAATCAGCTTTATACTTTTTGGGGAAACTAGTTTTTACAACAAAGTAAAAGCTAATTGTATTTTTAAAAAACTTTTCAATTCTATTTCTAATTTGTATCAAGTATGAGAAATTTGGTTAATAAAACTTGAATGTTTTACAAACCTACAGACAAAAGCAAATGTGGGATTAATCTTATTATGATGTAAATTTATCAAAATGTCTAGATAAAATCCACATATAAGAAATAATATCTTCCCAGAAAATATCATTTATGTGCCATGTGAATTTTTAAGTGAATATTCTAAAATTTCCTGATTCTTATGTTGTTTTTCTGTGTGCAACACAGAATAATCAGTTTCTTTTATTTCTCTGAGCATTTTTTTAAATGAGTTGTTAAAAAAAAAAAGAACCAATAAAAACTTTTCCTGTAGCAGATAACAAAATTCCAGTTATTTATCTGAGCCTACTAAATATTTATACCCCTTTAGCAATGAATGCTTATGATTATGGAACTTTAAAAAAAATGGAAATAATTCTGCCATCCTAAATATTTACTAATGTTGTAGAGTGTGTAATCCAACATGATTTTTAAACCACTTTTGCTTTCACTAAGTATCTGGTAACTTCCAAAAGACTCGAGTCTTTCTCATCGCAGGCTAAATGCTTGGATTCTTTTCCTCTCTCAATTTTGACTTTTAAACATGCTCAAATCTAGGTTTAAAAAACCAGTGTATATGTTACCTTCCTGAAATAACTAAGAATTGATTTTCTCAAACTTTCTTTAAAAAAAAAAAGTTGCTGGTTGAGCTGAGTTTATGCGTGAAAAATTTCACCCCAGAAGGATAATATTTTTGGAAAGGAGTGAAAACAGGGCTTTGAATGGAAGCGTGTGTGCAACTGTAAGTGGAGGGCGAAAGGGCTGTTATTGACAGATCCCTTCTGTGGTGCAAAAGTCACCATTATAGTAACATTAAGCTACACTCAATTAGGCAGTTACTTTACTGCTGTCTTGACTTAAAGAACGTTTGAAATTCAGGAACCGCGATCCTATAGCTAGAAAGAAAAATTGAAACATGTGTTAAGCGAGTAAGTTCACTGGTTTCTGAAATGTTTTATCTTTAGTAAGGAACAGACATTTTACGAAGACTTTTTAAAACAATAACAATCCACAGGGACAAATAAAAAAAAAGAAAGGAAAAACATTACAATGAAACGCTGCATCTGGTTGACATTTAAATAAAGCTGACAAAGTACAAACAAATTTCAGGACAACAACTCTAGCGACATATTTTTTAAAGAGAATACTGAAAAAAAAAAACTTTGGCCCAGCAAATCTTAACACCACATGTAAGGAAACCATCAATATTTATTACATTATAGATTTGCCAAATGACGCGGAGCATCTGGGAATACTATGGAGAATGCTAAAACTGGAACTCGATTATGTGCTTTCATATGTTGGACTGTGTACTGAGGCCAGATCTAGTTCTTCTGGAAAAGATAAGCCAAGTCTACTGACTCTGTAACTCTTAAGTAGATGAAAGTTAAGTGCACAGATGTCTGCGTGCACAGTGCAAACTGGGTTGAAGACAAATTGTGAAAAACAAAACATCAACAAAAACCCTGTTCTTTGAGCTCCTGGGAGGTTGTCTGTTGGTATAAATGTGAGGCAGGCAAAGAGGTTTTAGGCTGGGCTCAAGATGTGTTTTTACCCCTGGACAAAGCGTAGAATTCTCTAAGTGGGGAGGAGTCCAACAGGTTTATAGTTCAAAACCTAGGGCTGAGGTCAGCTTTCTGCTAAAGGAACCAATTCCAGGCCCTTACAGCGTAACAATCCTGGAGTAATGAATTACTGTGTGTTTTAGGGGAAGTCTTCCAAGCTGGTTAGAAAAGCTGGCTACACAGAATTCACTTGCTAGACTCTAGAATCCAGAGCCATGATTCCCTTCTGCCACCTAGGTCTGTGTTCCTCAGTCCACTGGCGTCGTCAGATGCTCAAATAATAAGTATTTTGCTGAAATGATTTATTGCAAGGTTGTGAACTCTAGAAAGTATCAGATATGAGTCCCAAGAAATTCCATCCAGTTGGTATAAGTAAATCTTACTAACTCAGTCAACGGGGCTGCAGCTTTCATCAACAGAAAAGCAGTGGACTTTCTGAAGCATTCTTCTGAGCAGGGAGGGGCAGAAAGAATGGCCCATGACCACTGTTGAAACTGGCCAATGGATATACAGATATTATGTATCCATATGGACATACGGATAGCATAGATATTATACTATTGGATTATACAATGGATATACTATTCGCCCTACTTTTGTATATTGTTAAACATTTCCATTATTAAAAGTATCAGTAAAAGAGAGGGAAAGAAAACAGCTCAGCTTATAGTTCCAGCTGGAAACCAGCTTTGGCAGACTGAGACAAGAGAATTCAAGATGAACCTGTTCTTTCCCGCACAATAACGCAGTTTCTTTGGCAGAGAAATGAAAAGCATTTGGATCAATCTATTTATTTAGAAAGGTTTTTATTACTTTTCTGTATCCCTTGTGCTTTTCAAAGTGAGAACAATATTTCCTTCTGAAAGCTGCCACAGGGATAAAGAAATCTACATAGACATTTCAAAGCTTTCTTCCCTGTTGGTCACAAGGGGGATAAGGCACTGGATTATTAATTTGGCTGAAGAAGGAACATAATGGCAGCTTCATCTGAGAGGATGGCATTGCTTGAATAATCATTAATAAAACACCACCTGCATTTCCCTCTGTGGCCTTTCACAGACATCATCTTATTTGGATCTTATCAACTTGCTACCCAGGGTATGATGCTTCTGATTTGAAAGTGAACAAAGTAAGATAAGGGGGACCTTATTAATACCTTATGCTCAAAATGCTTTATGATTTTCAAAGAATTCCAATTTTTTTTTCATTTTGAACTTAGGAAACTTTTTAAAAAAGATTTTATTTTTCCTTTTTCTCCCCAAACTCCCTCCCCACCCTGGCCCCCGTTGTATATTTTTAGTTGTGGGTCCTTCTAGTTGTGGCATGTGGGATGCCACATGGCTTGATGAGCGGTGTCATGTCCGTGCCCAGGATTCGAACTGGCGAAACCCTGGGCCTGGGAAGCAGAGAGCAGGAACTTAACCACTCCACCACAGGGCAGGGTGCAGGAAACTCTTGACACAGGTAAGGAAAGATACTTATTATCTCCATTTTACAAATAAGCAGCTGAGGCTTAGCGAGGTTAAGTGACTCATCCAAAACTTCTCAGAGGCCGCAGCAATGATCTGGAGTCTTCTATGCTTTCAGAGCCCAGACTGGTCTACACAGCTTCCTGTGATCTTTGCATTGTGCCGATTTGTCTTTGGGTCATTTCCTACCACCAAACTTTAGTTTTCTTCACTAAGGCTACAAAGTGAAATTCCTCACTGAAAATGCCATCTGCTCCTCAGGGCAATTCCCCCATGGAGAGATTTGCCAGGTTGCAGCAGGAGAGGAGAGGCTGGGTGGGGAAAAGGACTGAGAACAAGGACAGGGGATGGGACGACGCGATTCTGAGAAGCGAGCCTGCCGGATTTGTGTTCTGGGAGATCAAGTGGCTTCTTCTGGAAGAAAAACCTGGAGGTTTGGGAGGGTGGGGATTGGGTTCCTGCAGAAGCAGCTGGGACCCAGGTCCCTTTTCATCAGGGATGCCCTACTTAACCCCGGGTGGGAAGCGTGCTGGAACGGGAGGGCTTCAAATTCAGCTCTGGGTTCTGTTGTCCCAGCCCTGTATCCTGGACAGGACAGCCTCTGGGAACCTGCTCTTTAACTGTAGAATGAAGACCTGTAAAGAGTCAGGAGCACTACCTGTGATTTCTTCTTCTTTCCTTCCTGGCAAAATCATCCTGAAAAGCAGTGCAAGAAGGGCCCCTCTCCATTCTTCTGCGTAGACGGAAGAAGGAGCTGGAATCGGAGCCCCCCCAAAGAAGCAAATGACCTCTACAATCTCCCCTTCCTCCGCCGATGACCCTCAAAACTTCCCATCGACAACTGTTCACTATCGCCCGCCCGCCGACCCCTCCGGTAAAAGAGGGCGGGAGGCGGCGTGGATTTACCGCGGCGGGTGCACGGGTGCTGCTCGGCCGAGACCGGGGCTCCCAGGCCCGGTTGGGCGCGTTCGGCGCGCCCGCCCCACAGCGCCCCCGCGCGGCCTCTGCTGCAGGGAGGACGCATCCCTCCTAGCTTTGGGGAAACTGGGTCCTGGAGCAGCGACCCCCGCTGGGGGTCGCAGGCGTTTGGCAATGCAATCGGCTGGGGAGACTAGACACCGGGGGAGGATCAAAGCATTCTTGTGGGGCCCGAAGCTGTCAGGGTTGCAGTTTTGCTAGCCTGGACTCACCTCGCCAATAAATTTTCTCGGAAAGAAGGGGCAGGGGTGGAGGGCTAAGGGGGGTCTGGTGGCTGGGAGGAGGGGACAGGAGTTTCTTGCACCTGCGCTCCCACCACGTTAAATCAGTGTGAAGCAAGTGACATCTCCCCCTTGCCTGCCCCTTTCGAACTGCTCATCTCCCTTCTTTAGAACACCCAAGGGCTCTCTGGGGTCAGCGTTTTCAAAGAGAATATTTCTTCCTGGCTCTTAAGTTTATGTAGCACTTTGTTAGAAGGGACCCGCCCTCACACTGGGCTTCTGTCTCTCCCTGTCCTCTCTCCTCCCCACACGCTTCCGTGGAGAAACCTTCATGCAAGCCTTTCCCATTTTCTCACCTAGAAGCATAAAAAAAATTATAGGAAAGAACCTTAGACATGATTTGATTTAACTTCAACTCTTTCATTTTGCAGAGTAGCAAGTCACAGCCTAAAGGAGTGATGGCTAGTAAAGCGGCCCAAGGTCAAGGGTTACTTTAGTTGGCAAAACCAGGAATAGAACAGGAGGATCCTTAGGGAGTCTTGCTACTTTTTTTCACTACTTATTCCATAGACGGAAAGAAGCCCAGAACTCAGGCAGGTCAAGTACTTTCTGGAGGTGTCAGTGTATTTGCCAGTTGGCTGGGAGACACAGGATCATACTTCAGTCACTTGGATGTATGGACAGTCACTTGTTATCCATATGAAAGCAAGGACACAGCCAAGTACAGTTTGATCCTCTCTTCTTATCCACTCCCTCCAGACCCCCAGTCCATCATGACAGATGTTACGGAGCATCTGTGCTGTGCAAGTCACTCTGTTGCAGTCTTCTCCCAGGTTGGAGTAAAGCCTGAGCATAGCGATGCTTCTGGTAGCATTGGGAGGAATCCTTCTTGCCAGCAAGGACACTTTTTAGAGAGACCTCCTGGGGCTGACAGCAAAGGAAATATTTTGGCCCTCCCCAGAGCCCAAACTCAGACCCTAGAGGGAGCATATGACCCAGGACGGGGCTAGGAAGGCTGTTTAAGTAGGCTGGTAATTTTTGGCTTAAAATCCCACCAGAATGGACCTAATCTAGAAGCCACAGGATCATGGAATCTTTGTGACTTGTGCGAACCCTGTTTGCCACCTGAGTGAATCCTCACTGGATCTGGGCTCTAGGAAACTGCATCTTTGGTGAAACTACTCCACGTCCCCATCTTTCACTGGCTGACAATTTTTTAAATTTTGTTTGCACATTATTGACTAGGATTTTGGCTAGACAGGATCAATCACAGAAGTATGGAAGAGGAGAAATGTCACTACAATGTCAAAATCAACACCAAAGTTTGTTTGTTTCTAATTCTTTTTCCTCTCCTCACCTCCTTTCGTCCTTCTTGGAATGTCTTCATGCTCTTGATCTTGTTACCTGAGCCATGAGTCCATCAGACGGGAGTTAAATTTTATTATAGCTTTTAATGTTTAAGAGAGAACCTGGAAATCACTGAATTTTACTCCTCACTTTATAGTCTAGGAACCTGAGGCCCAGGAAGGTGAACAGATTTGCCCAATGGCTCCCACACATGTATGAATTAAACGTCCACCATCACTCCTGTGCCTGCCTCACCAACACTTTGCTTCCCTCTCCTGAGTCCTCTCTACCTGGAGTTGGACTGTTGGGAAAATATGCAGAGTGATTTCAGTGTGGCTGAAATCTGCGCCCTAGAAATGCTAAAGCCCAGTATGGGATGGGAGTAGGGTGGACAGGTCTCAGGGTTAAGGGTTTACAGAATCAGTTAGTCATGAGGCCTCCTAGGGGCAGCAGTGAGGCCCAGAGCAGGAGCTCCGTGTGTGTGCGCGCTGCCTCCTGATGTGGCAACAAGCCACGTGCCCTCTGATGGCTGCCTTCCATAGCAAGGACGCAGCCCCTGGGGCGGAAGCCAGGCCCCAGTACGACCCTGAGCCTCCCCTGCCGACCATTTGGAATGGGTACTGAAAAGTCAAAGAGGTCTGCAGTTGCCTCATCTCCCATCTACATGACCCCCAAGTGAATTCAACCCCCTTTCCCAGCATGGATGATGGAAGCTGCCTGGAGGTTGGAGCAGGCGGGCTGGCAGATCCTTCGATATGCTCGCGCCGCTTGCTTGATTGCTTCAGAGTCCGGGCATCTGACTCTACATCCTGATGCAAAGGGCACATTAAAATAAAATTGTATGAAAGAAGCGAGGTGGAGGGGGAGTTACTGTGGCCCCTTTGGTCCCACGCAGCCGCTATGTAGCTGTGTGTCTCCTTAGCAAGTCCGTTGAACTTCTCTAAGCTTCAGTTTTCCTCTCCGTTGGTACCACGAGGGGCGTGAACTAAGTGCGTCCCTTTGCGTCTTAAATAACTGAGTTAAACCCTGCTTCCCACAGAGGAGGGATGAGAGCCCAGATCGCATTGTCCTTTTGGTTAGGCTAATTTTTGGACAAGCAGAGCAGGGGAAGGGCGAATTCTAACAGCCCCGCGGAGAACAGTCGTCTCCCACGAGCGGCCCCCACCCCACCAGGGCCTGTGACAGGTCGTATATTTGATTACGCAAAGCAAATTGGGAAATCATATCTCCGCAATCCCATCTGGGATTATTTATTTCGCCGCGTCCGCAGCCGGTCAAAGTTGTGAGACGATACAACGATGAGTAGCTTTCCGCGAGAGGGAGTGGCTTCGAGGTCATCTCTGGACAAACCAGAGCCAGAAGGGGCCACAGCAAAGCACTTCTACTGCGATGCCCAGACCTTTCCAAAAATCATTCCCCACCCCCGGCGCTCGCGGCAGGTTGACTTGGCCACGCCACTCAGGCCGCTGGTGGAGGGAGGGTTCCAACCGGCCCCACACTCATCTCGAGGCCGCCTCGGAAGCTGGGAAGTCGGGCAGGGTCGGGAAGAACTCGGGCCTCGAATTTTCCCGGCCTCAGGCTCTCTGCAGACCAGTTCGCTGAATTAAAATGATAAGCAATGCGAATATGGAATGTCCAGTAAAGGCGGATCACTGTGCCAGGGGGTCCACAGGCGTCATCTCCCTTAAGGTTAACTCCACTTTGCAGTTGAGGAAAGTGAGGCGCACAGGGAGGTTAAGGACCCTCTTCGTTACTCCGCAGCCAAGAAGCAGATCTGGCATTTGAAGCCCCTCTGTTAGCTCTGAAACCCGGGCGCTGGACCTCCAAGCCGGATTGCCCGCGTGGAGCCGGGGCCTGGAAAACAGCCCGGGCCGCTCAACTCCAGCGGCCGCGGGCTCAATGAACGCGGCGAGAGGTGGCTGGGCCAGGCTTTTGAAGCCAAGCGCCCTCGAACTGAACCCCCGACGGCGACGGCGTGGTCAACGCAGAAGGGAGGCAGCGCCCGCGGACCCTCTGGGATTCACAGCAAGGAACTGGATGGGTGAGCAGGAGCCAATTTGAAACATGCTTTCCTTTTTTCTTTTTGGAGAAAAAAAGCCACCCTCATCAAGGAAAAATAAAAGCCAAACTCTCCTCCCTTTTTCTGGTTTTTTTTTTGTTGTTGTTGTTGTTGTTGTTGCTCGATTCTCTAAAGGGGGGCTTCCCACCGGGTGAGTCGGAGCTGCGTGGGAACGGGAAGGGCTGCGGGTGAGAGATTTTGGGGAAAGGGAGAGAGAGAAGGGGGCCTCCGCACCGGCCAGCTGGGAGAGAAGCAAACCCCGCGGGCCGCCCCCGCCAAGCGGGACCCGCAGAGTCCCCGCGGCCCGCTGCTTTGTAATTTACAAGAGGGACTCGGAATTGCACTTTGTAATTTGGTGTCGGTTTACAAGCCTCACCTGACAGGTCCTCAGTCACGGCCTAACCCCTTCTAGGAGAGGGACAGGAGACGGGAGCTGGATACTCTGCGCCCTCGCCTTTCAATCCAGCTGGCGAGGCACGCGGCGCCGCCTCTGGAATTAACGAACGTTTATTGAGCTCCTACTATGTGAAGACTCTATCTTCATTATCACTGAGTCTTAACAAGGTCCGGGCCAAGGAAGGCCACCCTTCCCATTTTGCAGATGAGGCGACTGAGGCACAGAAAAATAACTGACCAAGGTCACGTAGTCAGCGGAACAACCAGCCTGGAGCCCAGGCTCTCTGCCTCCTGTTGCCTCTGAATATTTAATTTACTAACCAGTTTGTGCAACCTTAGATTCCTTTTTTTTATTTTCCCAGAAAAATGCAGACAATTTAGCATTTAATATTGGAGTTCCTGAGATTTCTTGAAGCTCATCCCATGATAAAAACCGCCTGTCCCCCACCGCCTTCCTCACCTCTCAGAAATTGGTGGGATCGAGATTCTCTGGGGGCGTCCAGGGCCGGGGAATGGAGTGTAATTCAACTGGATCACGATTACAGCTGCAGTCTCCAAGTAGGCAGATGCGGTGCAGGGAGGGCAGGACAGGCGGCGGGAAGGCGGGGCACGTGGAGATAGGCAGGGAAGTCTGGAGAAAGCAGTGGGGCTGTGGTGTAGGTTTTTGCTGGGGACTGGGGGGTGGGCAGAGTGCTGCGGAGGGAAAGGTCCTGGGCCTACCCACTCGGAACCGGGGGCCCAGTCCCTTCAGGCAGCATGCGGGCGCCGCTTTCTCCACATCTGGCCAAACGCTGCTCCAGAAGAAGGCCGGCCGGGCTCTGACCCACGTTCTGAGGGCCCTGCTGCCAGAAGCCGGCTCCACCGTCCTGGTGTGCTCCCCTTTCCCCCGCCCATCCCCTATCTTCTGTCCCGGCTTCAGCCCTCGGGGTTTACTGTACACAAATCCCACTTGTTTCCTCCTTATACAGCAGCTTGTACAACTCGAACAAATTCCAGGGCTGCCCGTCTGGGTTTATTTACTGTTTTGGAAACAGCCGCTCACGTCCCTTTTCCCTCCTGTTCCCTTCCGGTCTCCCTTGCCCCCCCCAGTCTAGTTATCCCAAATTAGCAAACCTACTCTCTTGATTTTGTTTTTTAATATCCAAAATAACTGGTGAAGGGCTAATGATTTCGTGTGTCGTACCTCCCCACCCCCACCGCGATAAATAAAATAAAAGCCCAGCCTGCCAACCGCACGCACACAGCCCGCGGTGGTGAGAGTTTGTAAATTGCTTGCGCGCTCTGGATCCTGTTTGCAAAGGCGGAAAAATAGCTAGCAGGGGGAGACGCAGAAAAACCCAGAATGAGTTGATAAAAACCTGCCGTGTCCTGTTAGAGGAGGGCTGCTCTGTAAGACCAGGTACTAAAATTAGAAGGGGTGAGGGGAATAAGATAAAAAACGCCAGCCCATTATGAGTCTTTTTGGCTGGGAGTGAAGGGCTCCGTTAAGTTGCTGAAACTTCAGAGCAGCGGCCGACCTAGGACCAGAGTGCTCACTGTGTGACCCAGGGCTCCTCTCTGAACCTCAGTTTCATCACTGGAAAAATGGGGAAGATACATTTCTGCTGCCGTTTCTATCCTATTGGAAGCTTTTCCCGGAAAAATATCCTGCTGAAATGCTGAGTCTTTGGTTTTAAGTGGAATTTCCCATTATTAAATAAAATAGGTAGGAGTTTACAGAAAGAAATGTTCTAAGGTAGGTGCGCTTTCATGAGAGTATAAGAAACTACTCAAGAAGTAAAACTCACTGGTGTTATTAGGTGGTGCCAAGCGAGAGGCACGAACGGTCTGGTCTGCGTGACTCTTTGTCCCATGTCTGGGTGCGCACAGCTCTCACGTCACCCTCTGAGACCCAGAGCAACAGAGCAGCCCACATGAATAAGCAAGACCTCTCTCTGCTTCCTTCATTGGGCATTGCAAGAGGCTCTGGGGAGAAGCACCCGCCCAAAAGGGGAGTCCCAGTGCCTGGTCACCAGAGAAGGACTTTCCAACATTGCCAACAGTTTGAGAATACCTGCGCATCCAGCTGATCACATTAGCTACACAGTAAATCCTCAGCTGCCTTTTCCCGCCTTTCGGAGGTTGGTTAACTTCTAATTTTGCTGACCGGCTCCAAGAAAAGTAACCATAGAATCATGTTTAGCAATTTCCTTCCTTTAACAAATGTTTACTGAGGACCTACTATGTGTTCCGTGCAGTGGCACTCAGTTTCCTAATGTCTCCTAAGCCGATCCTGAGAGACACTGATTATTTAAAGGTGAACTAGAAACGCATCTAAGTGATTTTAAATTTAGCCCAAGAAGTAGAATGCAGCATTGAGTTAGGGGACTAATTCCTGCTTTCAATATTTTGGAAATTTAACTGTTTATTAAACATTTATGTGAGGATTTTTGAGGGAGACAGTAGGAAGTCTTTTTTCTTTATACTTTCATGCACAGAAAATAGTCATCTTTTTTTAAAAAAAGCTTCGTTTAAAAACATGCTTAGAGTGAATATATTGTACCTAAATCTCTTAATGGCATGTATTTCCGCTCTCCCCCAAATCAACTGTAATAGTAATTGACATAGTAGGAAAATGTAAGTGAACTAGGTAATTTGGTGACCTGCCTGCCTCATGGGGCATGGTGAAGGTTAACGAAGAACCACTTGGCGCTTTGAGCATGAGCGGCACTAGCCACAAATATATCTACAGGTCATTTGTCTGCTGCGGTGGTGCAAAGTAACTATTTAGTTTTGCAGGAGAAAGTAGGCTGCCGCTGTGCATCCGATTAGAGAGGCCTCATTTCAGCGCCCACGTCTGGGTCAATGATTGAGTCGCAGAAATACTGGTGATACTGATAAGGTAGAGACCAATACTAGCTTTTCTGAACTCTGCTTTGTCGTCTATTACCTTCTCTTGGGGACAATGCGATTCGTAAGAGTGTGTCTCTGCTTGTTTCCTAGTCCACGAGATAAATGGCGACCTCCCACTTCGGGTTTAGCGTCTCGACAGCAGACCCGGTTGCACCGAAGGCCGCGCGGGTGGATTCTGGCAGAGCTCGGTGGGGAGGAGCGCGGCGTCCTGGAGGAGGCGGAGAGCGCCGGGCCGGCGCGCCTCGGCCAATCAGCGTGCACACCGCCTGACAACTGGCCAATCAGCGCGCGCGGAGCTCGGGAGCCCGAGCGGATAATACTAGGAAAGGGAGCCGAGGCCGGCGACTGCGGAGAGGGGCGCTGCGTCGCGCGCAGTTGCGTGCGCCCGCCGGCCCGGGAGGCAGGGATCTGAACCAGGCCGGGGCGGCCCGATCCTTCCCGCCCAGCCTGGATCAGAGGAAGCCGAAAGCAGCCTCAACGAGGTGAAGCGCCCGGGGCTGCCGAGGACTGATTAGAACTTTGCGGAGTCTGGGATGTGCGGGACGAGGCCGCTGAGGACTTGACTCACCTTCTCCATCCCCTTTCTTCTTACTCCCCATCCAGTGGTCTCCGGGCCTCCAGCTGTCAGCCCGGATTTCGTGGCAGGGTGTGGCGGCGCCGATTTCTGTTTGCCAGCACCGCCGGCAGCCCAAGAGCCAGGTCCCAAGGCTGGATATTTTTTGCCTCGGCTGGTAGCGCTGGTCTCAGAGTCTTGGTGAGTGCTATGATGTTGCTCAGGGAGTCAGGGAGGGCAAAGGTGGTGAATCACCTTTCCTTATCTTTTTATTTTACTTGGCTGTCTTGCCTTAAAGTGCAAACCGTGCAAGATGCACCTAGAGCCCGCTCGGGTCAGCCCTGCGAGGCCCGGGCACGGTTGATGCTGGAAGGGCATCTGCAGCTCTGTGCCCAGTGTCCTGTGCGGTCCTAATGACAGCAGAACAACTTTGGTTTTTCGTTGGTGGTGGTTGTGATGGGGATGAGAGGACCTCTCCAAGCCCGAGGAGGGGTCCTTTTGCTGGCGTACGCGGATGAGAGACGTTTGGGCGGCTAGGGTGGTACTTCTCTGGGTTCGAAGGGCCCCTTCTGATCAAAAAGAAAATAATTCTTCCATCGACATTTTTATATTCATCACTGCCATACCAGTTGGGCACGGGGAAACCTGACAAGTGGCCTAGGTCGGCCTAGTTAGGCACAATGTTTTCGTGTGTGTGACCGGTATATTACCAAGGGACTTGTCCTGAAAGCGTGGTATATAGAGAGCTGCGGTTAAAGGTCAGGTGGTCACAGAGCACTTAGAATTAATAGATGAAAACTTTGTTGGGCTGGGAATCCCTGGGGGCCCTAAAGATACAAGAAAGGCACGTGTGGCCTGGATTTGAGGGACGTGGAGAGACTAGGGCTCCCCAAGGGGCCCGGCGGGCCAGGAACTCTGGGCCCGAGGCCTGGGGACCGTGCCTGACAGCGGCCGGTGGGTCTTTGGGTCTTTTCGTGTCTCCCCCGAGTGCAGGCGACTGAGCGTGGGCCCGAGCGAGGCGCCGCGCGCCATGGCTGAGTGTCAGGCGGGCCCGGCGGCCGGGGACTGGGAGATCGACGTGGAGAGCCTGGAGCTGGAGGAGGACGGCCGCGGGGCGCCGCTGCCCACGCCGCCCGGGCCCAGCCCGCCGCCGGCCGACGAGGACGACGAGGACGAGGACGAGGACGACGCGGAGGACGACGGCGACGGCGAGGACGCGGGCGCGTGCCCAGGGGTGCCGGGCCGGCCGGAGCAGCGAGGGGGCCCGCCGCCGAGGCCGCCCCCCGCGCCGCAGGCCTCGCCGCCCC